>NC_036855.1:62680388-62702176 GCF_002910315.2 Salvelinus sp. IW2-2015
TATATATCAAAGGAGGAGAGAAGAAGGGTGAGCGTTGGCATACAGAAAAGGAGGGAGAAGAAGAAGGTGAGGGGATTATTACAAAGGAAGAGAAGAAGAAGGTGAGGGTGGCATATATAAGAGGAGAGAGAAGAAGAAGGATGAGGGTTGGCATACAGAAAGGGAGAGAGAGGAAGTTGGCAAAGGGTACCTTGTGCAGGATGGCGTCAATCCCTCAATAGAAAAGTGTGAGTGAGTTAGACAAAGAGAGAGTGAAAGAACAGAGAGAGAGATGGATAGAGGAGGTTTGCTGTTGGACTACTCACCACATTCAAGGGTTGCCAGGCAGGCCACTGTAGCCTTCATTTTGATGACTGTCAGAACGTCATTCACCCTGAGAGAGAGAGAGAGAGAGAGAGAGAGAGAGCAGAGAGAGAGAGAGAGATGAGAGAGAGAAGAGGAGAGAGAGAGAGAGAGAGAGAGAGAAGAGAGAGAGAGAGAGAGAGAGGAGAGAGAGAGATGAGAGAGAGAGAGAGAGAGAGAGAGAGGAGAGAGAGAGAGAGAGAGAGAGAGAGAGAGAGAGAGAGAGAGAGATGAGAGGAGAGAGAGAGAGAGAGAGAGAGAGAGAGAGAGAGAGAGAGAAGAGAGAGAGAGAGAGAGAGAGAGAGAGGAGAGAGAGAGAGAGAGAAGAGAGAGAAAGAGAGGAGAGAGAGAGAGAGAGAGAAGAGAGAGAAGGAAGAAGGGGGGAAGAGAAATTTCACTGTGTCGTCTGGACAGATAAGAGGCCCAGCCATATTCACCACATGTACAACTTACAGATGAGGGGAGAATGGATGAAGGTCAGTATTTCCCCTCTTCCTTTTTCTCTCTGAGAACAGCGTGGCGTTCACTTCAAAGGAGCACGGCATCACCACTTCATAAAACCTGCCATAAATATTTAATCAGTAGCTCTGGACACGCAGTGTTCTGCTGTGTCACTGTCTGAGAGAGACGGGAATGTCTCTGTACTGGTCCCAGATCAGATAAAACACTCAATGCATAGAGCAGGATTTAACCCTAGACTGCAACTTCAGAACCGGAGAGAGACACAGCTCCAATCGACATTCCAATCACAACCAAAGGAGAAGCTTGAGAGTCATGAGCAAAGGTTTAATTAACATCCAGTTTTTCCTTTCTTACCTAGATTGGCTTGTGAAATAATATTCTCCTGTCCAGATCATAGAAATGTGTGTGGACATGAAATATTATATAAAATCAAATTGTATTTATTATATGGCCTATATAATCGGTTTTAATGTTCTAACATTTAAACATATCTCTGGAAAACCAACATTATACAATTAAACACTTTCTGCCCATTCAAGTGGAAATCATATTTCTTAAGCGCAATTCACTTGGAGCACAATAGGATCACTGCGACTGCAAAAGACACAATTAAAAGTGTTTGAGACCACACTGCTCATTTGCGCCAGACTTTTCATTACGGCTGCCGATTTATGACATCACACTGTGGCCAGTAATGGGGGCTCTTGCGCTGTACAATAAGCTGGCTAGCAGCTGACTAGAACATTCGGTTTGTAATGCTATAGGACGAGAGAGACTGTGTGATTGTAAAATAGAATGAAGAGTACATTCTGCCATATGTTGCGATGAACCAAACCCTGCTCTGGCACAACCCTTGTGTCCCGATGAACAATGAACCATCGAACACAAGTCCTCAAAGAAAAGAAAACTGCAGCCTCGCACTCCTGTCAGACATCTGCCACCGCATGTTTGCACAGTGGCTTCTATAAAGGATCAAAGTTAAGTATCCAATGCCAGATAATTTGCCCTTTACAAGCCACCAATTAATGTTTCCAATAGAGATTCTGTTCCAGTACCATCCAGTCCCATTCCTGTGTGTGGGTAATCACTTTTAATAAATTATTTTCCTGTTAAGATTAATTCCCTATTAAAAGCTGTAGCCCCACCAGTCAACGAGCTGATGTTCTTTCTTTGTCAACGAGAGCTGCAGCGCATGCAGGGCTTTTGTTCCAGCCCCGCTCTAACACATGATTTAACAACTGTACTTCTCCGAAGACCACAATTTGTAGATTATTTGAATCAGCTGGGTGTTAGTGGCTGGGGTGGAGAAAAAAACTGCCACACACTGACAGCAGTCTTAAACCCCCTTTCTTGACCTCTAGAATCTGCACTGCCAGGTACACGTAAGCAGTCATAAGGCTTATTCATACTGCAAATGACCTTGCACCCTTTTTCCCACACCTCTCTTCCCACACATTTACTGTAATACCAATGGGATTCACAGCTAGCTCGTGGTAACACCGTCTCACATTCAGCAGTCAGCAAAAGCACACACCCTTTGAGACCTGGGCCTTGCATTTTGCCCCCCACAGCTCTTGAAAATAACTGTTCCCCTCCGGCTAAGTGATGAGCACTCTGTAATCAGCAGAAGCCTGACTGGAACCTAACGGGGGTTTGGGGGAGAGTTGGGTTTAGCGTAGCACCTTCTGAAACTTCACTGCTTCTGTCTTCCTGAAATACGCTGGGAAAGGCAGTGCAGGATCCAGCTAGCTCTGGTTTGAGAGTTTGGTTTATTATTTATGGAGTTTTTTTTTTTACAGGACAGTGCACATTAATCAACGTTTCAGTAAAGTTGCCGGTTTTTAGCCAGCCGCTATTTTTCAACCGCAGTCCCTGGGCAGGTTATTAAACAATACATATAGACAATAGCAACATAGAACAAGACATAGCATACAGAAAACTAGCAACATAGGACAAGCAAACGTAGCATACAGAACCGGCAAAACTAGAACCAAAAAGCCAGCAAGGACAAAATTCTTGAGAGAGCAAACCTTATGATGGTTGTTTCCCAATCCATGGAGGGAACGGCGTTCTGTGGGACTGGAATACATAAACTACATGGATTGGACACCAGGAATACACAGAATATGTACCAGAATGTGGCCATACTGTATCAACTAGATGTAATCTTACAGTATGGCAGAATGGTGATCACTACTTGTACTGTATGTATCTGGGTGATTTCATCACAAAACTAGAAATAACAGGACCCATGATTTTTGAGGATTTTGAAAAAATGTTGTCCATAGAAGGGTCCTGTTGGAGGTGTCACATCTGCTCCTGCAAACACCCTCTACTGCTCATCCTGTGTCTCCTTTGACCTGCCGCACTCCCACAGTACTCTCTCCCTCTTCCCTCTGTGTGTTTTGTGATTGTGTGGCAGAGACAGGTGTTTCTGGAGTCAGAAGCAGATCCCCCACCAGCTACAGAACCTGTTTCCATATCCAAAGACCTCTACAATACTCGCCACCTTTCCACGCTGCCCAGATCGTAATCTCTGCTAGTCATGTCTACATTCTAGCCATTTGTTACTATTCAAGAATCCTGTTATCCTGTTGGCCTGTTTTTCTGCCTGATGCTTTTTTCCTCTCCGCTACAGTGCTTGCCGCTCTGACTCTGGTCCCATGTCTTCCCAGTCCCGGCTCGTTCATCCTGCTACTCTGTCTCTGAATTCCCCCTCTACAAACTCCTTGGATCCCCTTCCGGACTGCGCTTACCCTGTCTCGACCCTTCTCGTCCAGCCCCCCCAAAAGCCTCTCCCCGCACCTGGTTTCCAGCAACCGCCCGAGCTTCCTTGACCTGCAAACTCCATCTTCCCGCCTGTGTTTCAATAAATACCCTTTGGTTACTTCATCCCAGTTCTCCTCGTCTGAGTCTGCTTCTTGGTTCCCTGTTCCACTTCCGCGTAACAGGAGGATAGTATTGTTGACAAACATTTGTTTGTTGTATGTTAAAGCATAATGAGAAAAGTAATTGAAGTTGAACATTTTGGCTTACCCACCATAAATTGTTTCATCTGTAATGTGTGAATTAAATATGTTGTCCATATGAAGCTTACCGCTTGCTCTGTAAGTGAGTAGTTTTGATGCAATAACAATTCTCTTACATTATATCATGAAGATTGAAAAATATAACATGAATAAAGGAGGCCTGGGTAAGTCACATTTTCACACATATTCTACTTTATTTTATTTATGCTTTTAAGATACAATGTCACAATCCCTTCCCCCAAAGACCCGTCTATGGAATACAATTTAGTGAAAATGAAAAGTATCATGGTCCTGTTTTGTTCTAGTTTCATAAGAGAATCCCCTATTTGTGGACCCCTAGTGTCAAAAAAGAACAGGTTTAGTCTGTACCAGGAAAGTAAGCAAAACAACCTGATATACTAAGGTGCTCATAGCATAACACCGCCAGAACTGCTCTCAGTTGCCCTGTGTCTCTTGTTGCAAGTCTATTGTCTCTTGCGATCCGAAAAAATACGATTTGATTCATCTTTGTTGCAGGACAAGTGCTTTGT
The DNA here is from genome assembly GCF_002910315.2 of Salvelinus sp. IW2-2015. Lineage (NCBI taxonomy): Eukaryota > Metazoa > Chordata > Actinopteri > Salmoniformes > Salmonidae > Salvelinus > Salvelinus sp. IW2-2015. The sequence goes on from NC_036855.1 coordinate 62,684,752, forward strand.
TGCCAAAAGAACATAATGGCCCGTGTTGTTCAGAATAGCTCGTCGGGCTGATGATTGGTGTTTTAATTTGACTTTGAAAGAAACATCAGGGGAAATAGATTATTTAAACTCTCCCACTCATGGTGAAGGGAGAGATAGAAAAGAAAAGAGAGGAGAGATTGAGAAAGACAGAGAGAGCAAGACGGAAAAGAGAGACTGACAGAAAGTCCTAAAAAGCAGATTGAAAAAGAAAAGAGAGAGAGACATGAGCAGCCACTGTAGTGGGACGTGTGCTGATGAGGAATGGGTCTGGAGCACTCAAGGGTCTGTGTAAACCATACTATGTCTAATGACACTGCTCTACTCCAGACCCATACTCCACTCCAGACTCCAATTCTCCAGCCCCCATGAGCTTCATTTAGCATTACTCCAAGGCAGAGAGGTGTGGTTACAACAGATCTGGTCTCTCCTCTCACTGACCAGAAGCAACCCGCCACACAAACAAAAAAAACACAAAAACAACAAAAAAAAAAAAACACAAAAATGACAGATCCTCCGGATGTGATGGCAAGTGTATGTTGGGTGGTGTGTTGTCTGCTTCAAAAGGCACTCCAGGGAAAGCGCACACTCAATCCACTTAGAACGATCTGCATTCTGGACAGTCAGCCAGCCCCATTTCCCCAGTGGCACTTTAAAATCCATTTGATTTAATTGAACACCACAGGTAGTTGCCTCTGGCTCGGATCATTAAGGTAGCATTCCTCCACCACTTTCAGGACCCGTCAAAAGAGTAACCGAAACAGCCTTCTCATACAAAGCGGCAAGGATGGGAAAGAAATGTGCTTTGTTCAGCTAGTGCAAAAAAATTTAGCAATACTTTTTTTTCTCTGTTTTTCATTTTTACCAAAAGGAAATGCATTCAAAATGTGTTTGGAATTGCTATAAGCAACTTAGCCGCCCCCACTCACTTGGGATCATGGTCCCTTTTTTCGGGGAAATCATTTCAATACTTGATTTGAAAAGAAAGTTGGTGATTCTTCACTCGTCTTCTCTCCTTCTCCATCCTCTCTTCCTTCTCTTCTTCCCTCCTCCCTCTCTTTCATTTCCCTCTCTCTACCTCTTTCTTACGCTCCCTCTTCAGCAGCTCTCTTTTTCTCTTCCACTCCTCTCTCTCAATTCTCTCTGTGATGATTCTCTTCAAATCTCATACAATAGATAATGAACATAATCCTAGAGTTAGCACCTGGGAAGTCTCTGATTGGAAACCACTGTGCTAATGATTGTAAACCACTCAGCGTGTTGTTGGATGCTCAACACACTAAGCCAACTGCTAGGGATGGATATTGGGTGAAGTTGATCGACAGATAATAGTGTAATGATGTTATGTTATATTATGACTGGTTACCAACTCAATAAACGTATGCAGTTCATATGAGTTGAGTGGGTTTACTGAATGCTGAATCGTTACCGGGAACTGTCGATTGTGGCAGTGGGTCTGTTTCTATCACATAGTAACAGACTATCTGGGAAAGCGCATTGGCATGTTAAAGACGTAAAGTTTTTGTCTAGAGCTTAGATGTTGTCTCTGTTCCTCTCATTGTCTGACTGAGGAGGGGGACCAGCCTGACAAACAAATAACTCATTTCATTTCAGCACAAAATAACAAGGTTTATCTCTATTTTTAAAAGCCCTCATCCTTTTAGAAAGATTCTAAATGAATTGATGGATGAGCTCAGGCTGTTGCTTGTAGAAAAAATGTTATGAAATTGACAAAGGTTGTAAACGATCACAATGAACAGTTACAACAAGGTGATGTTAGAGATATATAAACTCAGCAAAAAAATAAACGTCCTTTTTTCAGGACCTGTCTTTCAAAGACAATTCGTAAAAATCCAAATAAGGGTAGGGGGCAGCATTTGGAATTTTGGATGAAAAGCATGCCAATTAAATTGCCTACTTCTCGGGCCCAGAAGATATGATATGCATGTAACTGGTAGATTTGGATAGAAAACACTCTAAAGTTTCCAAAACGGTAAAATAGTGTCTGTGAGTATACAGAACTGATTTGGCAGGCAAAAACCTGAGAAAAATCCATTCGGAAGTAGTTTTTTTGTTTTTTTTGGAGTTTTCTATTCAATGCCATTACAGTATCCATTGACTTAGACTCAAATTGCAGTTCCTATCCTTCCACTAGATGTCAACAGTCTTAAAATTGTTTCAGGTTTGTATTCTGAAAAATGAGGAAGTAAGAGCAGTCTGAATGAGTGTAACGTCCTGACTGTTTTATGTTGTTTTTGTATGTGTTTATGGTCAGGGCATGTGTTTTGGGTGGGCAGTCTATGTTATCTGTTTCTATTGTGGTTTTGGTTGCCTGGTATGGCTCTTAATTAGAGGCAGGTGTTTTGTGTTCTCCTCTAATTAAGAGTCATATTTAGGTAGGGTGTTCTCACTGTTTGTTTGTGGGTGATTGTCTCTGTGTCGTCGAATGTATGTACCATACGGGACTGTTTGGCGTTTCGTTTATTTTGATGTCGTCTGTTTCCTGCCGTGAGTTTACGTTTAGTTATGTAAGTTTATGTTCAGGTTTCGTCACGTCGTTTTCTTGTTTTGTTTATTTGAAAGTGGTTTTGTTTCGTGTTGCCGTCGTGTTAAATAAAAAGATGGCTTATTTCCCTAATGCTGCGTATTGGTCCACTGATCCTTCTCTCCTCTCCTCGTCCGAGGATGAGGAGAGCGACAGCCCTTACAGATCACCCACCACGCTAAGACCAAGCGGCAAGGGAATGCTCAACAGAGCAACAAGAACTCCTGGATTGGGAGGAAATATTGGACGGTAAAGGACCCTGGCTCAACCAGGAGAATATCGCCGCCCAAAGCTGAGCTGGAGGCAGCGAAAGCAGAGAGGCGGCGATATGAGGAGCTAGCGCGGAAGCAGGAAAAAGATCTGGGCTACACTACGTGGGAGGAGATCGACAGGGGTCGATCGACCCAGGGCGAGTGCCGGAGCCCGCCTGGGATTCTCTGGCGCAGTGCGAGGAGGGATACCGGCGAATGGAGGCAGCACGACGACGCGGTAGGAAGCCTGTGAGTAACCCAAAAATTTCTTGGGGGGGATAGAAGGGAGAGTGGCGAAGTCAGGTAGGAGACCTGCGCCCACTCCCTGTACTTACCGTGGAGAGCGAGAGTACGGGCAGACACCGTGTTACGCAGTAGAGCGCACAGTGTTCCTGTACGTGTGCATAGCCCGGTGCGGGTTATTCCACCTCCCGCACTGGCAGGGCTAGATTGAGTATTGAGCCGGATGTCATGAAGCCGGCCCTACATATCTGGCCACCAGTACGTCTCCTCGGGCCGGCATACATGGCACCTGCTTACGCATGGTTTCCCCGGTTCGCCTACACAGCCCGGTGCGGGTTATTCCACCTCCCCGCACTGGTCAGGCGACCGGGAGCATTCAACCAGGTAAGGTTGGGCAGGCTCAGTGCTCAAGAGAGCCAGTACGCCTGCACGCGTCCGGTATTTCCGGCGCCACCTTCCCGTCCCAGCCTGGTACCACCAGTGCCGACACCACGCACCAGGCTTCCAGTGCATCTCCAGAGCCCTGTTCCTCCTCCACGCACTCTCCCTATGGTGCGTGTCTCCAGCCAGTGCCTCCAGTTCCGGTACCGCGCACCAGGCTGTCTCTCCGTCTCCTCCCTACAGAGTCGTCCTGCATGACCAGCCAGAGCCGTCCTGCCATGACCAGCCAGAGCCGTCCTCCATGACCAGCCAGAGCCGTCCTGCCATGACCAGCCAGAGCCGTCCTGCCATGACCAGCCAGAGCCGTCCAGCCAGGGCCTGCCAGAGCCGTCAGCCGGCCTGCCAGAGCCGTCAGCCAGGCCTGCCAAGCCGTCCAGCCAGGACTGCCAGAGCCGTCCAGCCAGGACCTGCCAGAGCCGTCCAGCCAGACCTGCCAGAGCCGTCCAGCCAGGACCTGCAGAGCCGTCCAGCCAGGACCTGCCAGAGCCGTCCAGCCAGGACCTGCCAGGAGCCGTCCAGCCAGGACCTGCCAGAGTTCCTCAGCCAGGACTGCCAGATGCCTCAGATCCAGAATCCCTCAGCCAGGACCTGCCAGAGTCCTCAGCCAGGACCTGCCAGAGTCCCTCAGCCAGGACCTGCCAGAGTCCTCAGCCAGGACCTGCCAGAGTCCCTCAGCCAGGACCTGCCAGAGTCCCTCAGCCAGGACCTGCCAGAGTCCTCAGCCAGGACCTGCCAGAGTCCCTCAGCCAGGACCTGCCAGAGTCCCTCAGCCAGGACCTGCCAGAGGCCCTCACCAGGATCTGCCAGAGTCTCTCAGCCGGGACCTGCCGCCCTTATCCCGGTGCTGCCCCTTGTCCGGTGCTGCCCTTGTCCGGTGCTGCCCTGTCCCGGTGCTGCCCTTGTCCGGTGCTGCCCCTTGTTCCGGTGCTGCCCCTTGTTCCGTGCTGCCCCTTGTTCCGGTGCTGCCCCTTGTTCGGCTGCCCTTGTTCCGGTGCTGCCCTTGTTCCGGTGCTGCCCCTTGTTCCGGTGCTGCCCCTATCCTGGTGCTGTCCCTTATCCAGGTGCTGCCCCTTGTCCCGGTGCTGCCCCTTGTCCCGTGCTGCCCTTGTCCCGGTGCTGCCCTTGTCCCGGTGCTGCCCCTTCTCCCGGTGCTGGCCATTCATTTAGGGATGTTAGTTTTAGGGTGGTCATTGGGAGGGGAAGACAGAAGCGGGGAGTGACTATGGTGGTGTGGGGACAGCGTCCAGAGCCGGAGCCACCACCGTGTCAACTGCCCACCCAGACCCTCCCCTGGACTTTGTGCTGGTGCGGCGTTCGCACCTTGTCCCGGCGTTCGCACCTTGAGGGGGGGTTCTGTAACGGTCCTGACCTGTTTTATGTTGTTTTTGTATGTGTTTATGTCAGGGCATGTGTTTTGGGTGGGCAGTCTATGTTCTGTTTCTATGTTGGTTTTGGTTGCCTGGTATGGCTCTTAATTAGAGGCAGGTGTTTTGTGTTCTTCCTCTAATTAAGAGTCATATTTAGGTAGGGTGTTCTCACTGTTTGTTTGTGGGTGATTGTCTCCTGTGTCGTCGAATGTATGTACCATACGGGACTGTTTGGCTGTTCGTTTATTTTGATGTCGTCTGTTTCCTGTCCGTGAGTTTACGTTTAGTTATGTAAGTTTATGTTCAGGTTTCGTCACGTCGTTTTCTTGTTTTGTTTATTTGAAAGTGTTTTGTTTCGTGTTGCCGTCGTGTTAAATAAAAAGATGGCTTATTTCCCTAATGCTGCGTATTGGTCCATCTGATCCTTCTCTCCTCTCCTCGCGCAAAACGCGCAAACAAAACGGAGGTTTTTGGATAAAAAGAGACTTCATCGAACAAAAATAACATTTATTGAGTAAATGAATGTCTGCTGAGTGCAACCATTTGAAGATCATCAAAGGTAAGGGATTCATTTTATCTCTATTTCTGGCTTGTGTAACTCTTCTACTTGGCTGGTTACTGTTTGTAATGATTTGTCTGCTGGGCTATGTTCTCAAATAATCGTAAGGTATGCTTTCGCCGTAAAGCATTTTTAAAATCTGACACAGTGGTTGGATTAACAAGAAGTACCTATGTAAAATATGTTTTGTTTTCTGAATTTTTATAATTAGTATTTCTGTATTTGAATTTGGCGCCCAGCAGTTTCACTGGCTGTTGAAGAGGTGGGACGCTAGCGTCTCACGTACCAAGAGAGGTTAACAATGTTTTCTATGCTTGTTCAAGGAACCATAAACAATTAATGAACATGCACCTGTGGAACAGTTGTTAACTTCTCTGTGCTACGGATCCCTTTTACGGGATCTTTTCCTAAACAACCGCTGAATTGCAGGGCGCAAAATATTACAAAAAATATGTATAATCATGCAATCACAAGTGAAATTTACCAAACACAGCTAGCTTGTTTGTTAATCCACCTATCGTGTCAGATTTTGAAAATATGCTTTTACAGAGAAAGAAATCCTGTAAAGGCAGTCATTGTTGTTCTCTCCTCAGACGAGAGAGGAGCATGGATCGGACCAAGATGCGGATTGGTGATTAATCATACTTTTAATGAAAACAGCAAACAAGACACTACAAAACTACAAAACAACAAACGTGACTAACCTTCAACCGTCCTGTGTGCCCAAACACTGACACAGGAACAAACACCACAAAACCCCAGTGAAACCCTGGCTGCCTTAGTATGACTCTCAATCAGAGACAAACGATACACACTGTCATGTTTTGTCTTTGATCATCTTGTCTTGTCCCTGTGCTTCCCTCTGCTGGTCTATTAGGTTCTTTCCCTCTTTCTCTCTCTCTCTCTCCTCCTCCCTCCTCCTCTCCCGCTCTCTCTCTCTATCGTTCCGTTCCTGCTCCCAGCTGTTTCTCATTCTCCTAACGACCTCATTTACTCTTTCACACCTGTCCCCTATTTTGCCCCTGATTAGAGTCCCTATTTCTCCCTCTGTTTTCCGCTTCTGTCCTTGTCGGATTCTTGTTTGATGTTTGCTGTTCCTGTGTCCTTGTTCCGCCCTGTCGTGTTTTTGCCTTCTTCAGATGCTGCGTGTGAGCAGGTGTCTATGTCAGCTACGGCCTGTGCCTTCCTGAAGCGACCTGCAGTCTGTGGTCGCGTCTCCTGTCGTTCCTCTCTACTGACGAGAGGATTCAGTTTCCTGTTTTGGATTTACCTTTGATATATCCAGGAGAATCATTGTTTGTTTGATACTGGAATAAAGACTCTGTTTCTATACGTCGCTTTTGGGTCCTCATTCACCTGCATAACACACACCTGTCTCTAATTGAGAATCATACCAGGCCGAACACAAAACCCAACATAGAAATACAAAACATAGACTACCCACCCAACACTCACGCCCTGACCAATAAAGACATACAAAACAAGAAAAAACAGGTCAGGAACGTGACAAATCCAAGCTTTTGTGAGTGTATCAATCAATGCTACAACAGCTAGCCCCAAATTAGCATGGTCACGAAAGTCAGAAAAGCAATAAAATGAAGTTACACAATAAATGTTATTTTTGTTCGATAAATATTACTTTTATAACAAAAAACGCCATTTGGGTTGCGCGTTATGTTCAGAAAACTACAGCCTCCTTCCGGTCCTGAAAGGCAGAAGAAATTCCCAAACGTATCAGGTTCAAAAATATTACTAAAAATATTTATAATCATGCAATCACAAGTGAAATATACCAAAACACAGCTTAGCTTGTTGTTAATCCACCTATCGTGTCAGATTTTGAAAATATGCTTTGCAACGAAAGCAATCTAAGCTTTTGTGAGTTTATCAATCAATGCAGAACAGTTAGCCTATATTAGCTTGGTTAGCTTGGGTTACGAAAGTCAGAAAAGCAATAAAATTAATCGCTTACCTTTGATAATCTTCGGATGTGTGCACTCACGAGACTCCCAGTTACACAACAAATGTTATTTTTGTTCGATAAATATTACTTTTATAACAAAGAAACGCCATTTGGGTTGCACGTTATGTTCAGAAAACCAAAGCCTCGTTCCGTTCGACGAAAATTCCAAAAAGTATCCGTAATGGTCGTAGAAACATGTCAAATGTTTTTTATAATCAATCCTCAGGTTGTTTTTAACAAACATAATCGATAATATTTCAACCGGACCGTAATCTATTCAATAAGAGCGAAAAAGAAAATGGAGAGCTACCCTCTCGCGTGCAGGAACTAATCAGATTCACATTTTTCTAAATAAAAGCCTGAAACTGTCTAAAGCCTGGTCACAGCCTGAGGAAGCCATTGGAAAAGGAATCTGGTTGATACCCCTTTAAATGGGAGAAAGACGGGCCAGGAAACACAGATAAAAAATAAAAAAAATCTATTCCGGGTTAGATTTTCTCAGGTTGTCGCCTGCAGAATTAGTTTTGTTATACTCACAGACCATATTTTGACAGTTTTGAAAACTTTGGAGTGTTTTCTATCCTAATCTGTAAATTATATGCATATTCTACGATCTGGACCTGAGAAATAGTCTGTTTACCTTGGGAACGTTATTTAAAATTACAATTAAAATCTAACCCCTAGCGTCAATTAAGACACTAACAGCTTACAGAAGAGAGGCAATTAAGGTCACAGTTATTAAAAATGAGGACACTAAAGAGGCCTTTCTACTGACTCTGAAAAACACCAAAAGAAAGATGCCCAGGGTCCCTGCTCATCTGCGTGAACGTGTCTTAGGCATGCTGCAAGGAGGCATGAGGACTGCAGATGTGGCCAGGGCAATAAATTGCAATGTCTGTACTGTGAAACGCCTAAGACAGCACTACAGGTAGACAGGATGGACAGCTGATTGTCCTCACAGTGGCAGAACACTTGCACAGGATCGGTACATCCAAACATCACTCCTGCGGGACAGGTACAGGATGGCAACAACAACTGCCCGAGTTAAACCAGGAACGCACAGTTCCTCCATCAGTGGTCAGATGGCCGCAATAGGCTGAGAGAGTCTGGACTGAGGGCTTGTAGGCCTGTTGTAAGGCAGGTCCTCACCAGACATCACTGGCAACAACGTCGCCTATGGACACAAACCCACCGTCACTGGACCAGACAGGACTGGCAAAAAGTGCTCTTCACTGACGAGTCGCGGTTTTGTCTCACCAGGGGTGATGGTCGGAGTCGTGTTTATTGTCGAAGGAATGAGCGTTACACCGAGGCCTGTACTCTGGAGTGGGATTGATTTGGACGTGGAGGGTCCGTCATGGTCTGGGGCGGTGTGTCACAGCATCCTCAGACTGAGCTAGTTGTCATTGCAGGCAATCTCAATGCTGTGCGTTACAGGGAAGACATCCTCCTCCCTCATGTGGCACCCTTCCTGCGGGCTCATCCTGATATGACCCTCCAGCATGACAATGCCACCAGCCATACTGCTCGTTCTGTGCGTGATTTCCTGCAAGACAGGAATGTCAGTGGTCTGTCATGGCCAGCGAAGAGCCTGGATTTCAATCCCATTGAGCACGTCTGGGACCTGTTGGATCGGAGGTTGAGGGCTAGGGCCATTCCCCCCAGAAATGTCCGGGAACTCGCAGGTGCCTTGGTGGAAGAGTGGGGTAACATCTCACAGCAAGAACTGGCAAATCTGGAGCAGTCCATGAGGAGGAGATGCACTGCAGTACTTAACGCAGCTGATGGCCACACCAGATACTGACTGTTACTTTTGATTTTGACCCCCCGTTTTGTTCAGGGACACATTATTCCATGTCTGTATGTCACGCCCTGACCTTAGAGATCCTTTTTATGTCTCTATTTTGGGTTGGTCAGGGCGTGAGTTGGGGTGGGCATTCTATGTTTTTGTTCTATGTTTTCTATTTCTATGTGTTTGGCCGGGTGTGGTTCTCAATCAGAGGCAGCTGTCTATCATTGTCTCTGATTGAGAACCATACTTAGGTAGCCTTTTCCCACCTGTGTTTTGTGGGTAGTTGTTTTCTGTTTTTGTGTCTGCACCAGACAGAACTGTTTCGCTTTCGTTCTCCTGTTTGTTGTTTTTGTTTGATTTGTTTTTATTGGATTAAATCATGAACACTTTAAACGCTGTACCTTGGTCCACTCTTCCTTCAGCCCACGACGATCGTTACACTGTAAGTCACATGTCTGTGAAACTTGTTCAGTTTATGTCTCAAGTTGTTGAATCTTGTTATGTTCATGCAAATATTTAAACATGCTAAGATTGCTGAAAATAAACGCAGTTGACAGTGAGAGGATGTTTCTTTTTTTGCTAAGTTTAGATGGATGTGTGTGTGTGTGTGTGTGAGTGTGTGTGCATAACTGTTTGTGCATGTGTGTGTTCTGCATGCGCGGACAGATGTCTGCTTTTTCCTCAACGTTCTATAGTTGCCTTTGTGTCTGACCTTCCTTCTATAGGTCTTCTCTGCTCACTGGGGCCTTGCTCATTACCATAAAAACCTTGGGAGGGAATTTATAGCATCTCTCCCTCTAGGAGAGGCCAAGCTGATCTGCTGCACAGAGGGCTTACAGGCTACATCTAACCAGTAGGCTTTAATAGAAACAAACACCAGAGTTCAATATACAGTACAGACAGGTACATCTGTGAAAGTTAAGGATAATTTCACAGACCTCTATAAATAATGCGACTAAAACAACTTGCATTGCACTTATGTGGGATTGAGACACAATGATTGGTGGAAGGTATATAAGGATCAACCATAAAACATGCATTATTGTAGACCCTTTCTGACAAGCATACATACCACTAATCCACACAGTCGACACAAAATGCATCCAAAAGATGACATTGTCGGGAGACTGCAAATCACACAATAGTGCTAGATATTTTCTTGCCTTGGTCATACTAGGGAACCAACACATTGAACATACACTCTCTAAAGCCATCAGATTGCAATAATGGCTTCCAGAAGGACACAGATGAAGAAAATACATGTTGGTGGTTTTACCAGAAGAGTGTCTTCAGAGGTGCGCTGTCTTTATCCCCATCTCTAGATCATCAAATGGACCATGCCTCGACAGAACACATTAGTTGTCTGCCTGATAGAGTGCCACTTCATCCAGAGTATTTTAACCTGGTAATTACCATAGTTATAAACCAGCGGGCTAGGTAGAATTTACACGACAAAGCCTGTCAAGTTGTCAAGTTCTAGCTAGTGGTAGCCAAACAGGTAAAACTTGATAACTTGATATAGTTGCACGGGCTCTCTTATAAACCAGCACAGCAGATCATTTTCTATTCTTCCATCACTAAGATAAATAACACTTAGTGAAAGGCTGTGTGCTTTAAAAGGTTCATACTTTCACAGTGGTCTCGTCTCATCCCCAGTCCCTTTGGAGAGAGGAAATTGTGGCCTTTTAATTGGCCGGTCTGGAGTCTGTCTATCTGATCACGGTCAGTGCAAGCAGTAGCCTCGTCTGCCTCATTCTCCCGCCCACTGCTTTTAATCCATAATGAAACGTTTGATGTAGAGGCCTCACTAGAGCCACACTGTACTTGCCTTGCATACAGGGGGGAAAACATATTCTATTTCATTTTTAGTCCAGGCAGTAAATATTGCAGTGGCAACTGGCTTTGACTGCTCTGTACATGTGCCTATAGTATAAAAGTTGATGCTGGTGGAGCCGATGGCAGTCCCTTCACGGTGCTGTACTGTCACTTTGGGTTCAAGAGATCTTTCCTAGATGATACACACAATCTGCTTGGCACAGGTGTGGCTTGGCAGGGAAGCAGAGAGGTCCTGGAGAAGAGAGAGAAGGACAGAGAGAGATGACTCCTGGTCTCTTCACTCCTTCACTTGTAGCACTTGAAGTGGAGTGAGAGAGGAGGAGAGGGAGGAGGCGGTAAAAGGTGAGCCATAACTCTTTGAGGTGGAGCATGGGGGACCTGCTCCCTCCTGGCTTTAAGAGACAGGTTGGCTCCCACGCAGCCCACACTTAATGCCATTTAGTCTTAAATAATGATGTGGAGGGAGGGTTCAAAAGCTCTCCTCCCTTGGCAGAGCAATCAGGAAAAAACAACAGATCCAGAGACTCAAGGTTTAAGATACCCTGTAGAATACGAACAGGGATCAGAAGGAGATAGAGATTGAGGTGTAGGGGAAGAAGAGAGACAGAAGCAAGAAAGACAAGAAGTTTACCTAAAATTGTAAGAGGGAAAGTGGGAATGACCAAGAGCGATGTCAAGAGACAGGGAAAAATAAACCCTTGTCAGTAATGACTACAGTGTACTTAATCTTCCAAAATGACAAACGTAGTGAGCAGTGGAATTTGTGACCGAAACACAGTGCTGCGATGGGGACCAGCAGATAGCACACGTTTGTGAAGATAAATGTGGTAGCCTAAGTACAACGCAAAGAGAAACGCGAAAATGCTACTTGGCAGGAAATAGAAGCTTCCCACACACACTTTCTAATCTGGTTGAGAAAGACGTCTAGTGAAAACAATAAGAGAGTCTACTGTAAGTGAAAGAGTGGTACTTTGTAGAGAGAATCGACATGAGTTGTCGATGGATATACCAAATCTCTGTTCAAGTTTTTTCTAAGGCTTCTACATCAGACATGCAGTGATTTGGAGGCAAAACTCTTCAACTGAGGAGTGAGGGGGTGTTTAGTAATCGACTCGTCGCAGATACATTAACTGCAGATCACACACACACACACACACACACAGACTAATGAACGTTTTGTGACTTACGAGCTTCGTGATTTACGTCTGTAAATGCTTTCTCGATACCACGCTGTCTCGCAAAAAAATAAATGACGTGATGAAGTGATTAGATTGTTAATGTAGCTAAACCGAGCTCTGGCTCAAAGCAGCCTCATAAATGTTTTCAGTAAGACATTGTCATACAGAGTTGAAATATCTAGCCAATACATTTAGAATTGAATAACAATGCTTGTGAACTTCAGAGCTGTAACGATTTCACACTTTGGCTTTGGTTAAAAGCAAGTACAAACGCATACTAGTAGTAGTCATCGCTCCTGCTCGAGAGTCTACACATTCTGGGTGATGCGAAGCAACGACATCATATCATTGGGTATTGCTGATCACCGTTCTCAAACTACAAGAGCCTTGCAGATTTTGTGAGGATAAAATCAAACATCCCATGGGCACAGACGTCAGTTCAACGTCTAGTTTTTATTGACATTTTATTTACATTTATTTCACAATGTCATTGTATTTAGGTAAAAAATATGAAATACCCTTACGTTGATGCCTTTTTGCAAATCAAATTAGTTTTCCACGTTGAGTCAACGTCCTCACATTGCTTTTTGGGGGGTTTCAATTATGTGAAAACAAGGTTGATTCAACCACTTTTTGCCCATTGGGATGTTTGAAAATATTGGGATGGCTGAAAGACCGGTTCGGAGGCCCTCAGATTGTATATCTAACCCGCGCATATTAAATGAGCGTTGTGATAGGCACGAATAGGCAACAACATGGGGATTCATGTACAATCTCAAAAACCTGTCTGGGACAGCTAATTCGGTGCCAAAATGTGTAGTGTACACCCAGCTTAACATACACACATAATCACTAATGGGCCCTTGACAGACTGGTGAGGGGAAATCTGACAGACAGAAAGGGAGAGAATGAGAGAGAGAGAGAGAGAGAGAGAGAGAGAGACGAGAGAGAGAGAGAGAGAGAGAGAGAGAGAGAGAGAGAGAGCGAGAGAGAGGGAAGAGAAGAGAGAGAGAGAGAGAGAAGAGAAGAGAGAAGAGGAGAGAGAGAGAAGATAGAGAGAGACCCGGAGAGAGATGAGAGAGACCGGGAGAGATAGAGAGAGACCGGGAGAGATAGAGAGAGAGAGAGAGAGAGGAGAGAGGAGAGAGAGAGAGAGAGAGAGAGAGAGAGAGAGAGAGAGAGGAGAGAGAGAGAGAGAGAGAGAGAGAGAGAGAGAGGAGAGAGAGAGAGATAGACAACAGCAAATTCCAATCCCTTTAAACAACTTCCTGGGTAAAACGTTCCACTGCAATAGTGAAGGTGTAAACTTGGCAGTAGAAAATCTAACAGTAATTTGACCTCTCAGCTTCCCTATCAAACCTAAAAATCTCAAATAGAAAACCGAAGAAAATGAAACAACAATGACAAATGGTTTGATAACGAATGCAAAATCTAAGAAATAAATTGAGAAACCTGTCCAACCAAAACATAGAGACCCGGAAACCTGAGTCTACGCTTCACTATGGTGAATCACTAAAAACAAATACAGAATACACTACGGAAAAAGAAGGAACAGACGTCAGAATCAGCTCATGTAATTGAAGATCCATAGACTCTAACCACTTCTGGGAAAATTGAAAACACTAAACAAAAAACACACGAAGAATTATCTATCCAAAATGGAGATGTATGGTAAACACTTCTCCAATCTTTTTGGCTCTATAACAAAGAATAAGAGCAAAAACATAATACATGATCAAATACAAATCCTTGAATCAACTATTAAAGACTACCAAAACGCCACTGGATTCTCCAATTACCTTGAAGAGTTACGGACAAAATAAAAACCCTCCACCCAAAAAGGCCTGTGGTGTTGATGGTATCCTTAATGAACATGATCAAATATACAGACAACAATTCCAATGGCTATACTAAAACTCTTTAACATCGTCCTTAGCTCTGGCATCTTCCCAATTTTGGACCAAAGGACTGATCACCCACATCCACAAAAGTGGAGACAAATTTGACTCGCGTGGGATAATGCATCACAGCAACCTTGGGAAAATACTCTGCATTATCATTAACAGCGACTCGTACATTTCCTCAATGAAAACAAAGTATGAGCAAATGTCAATTGGCTTTTTACCAAATCTCCGACAACAGACCATGTATTCACCCTAGCACACCTAATTGACACCAAACAAACCAAACACAAAGGCAAAGTCTTCTCATGCTTTGTTGATTTCAAAAAGCCTTCGACTCATTTGGCATGAGGGTCTGCTATATCAAATTGATGGAAAGTGGTGTTGGGGGAAAACATACGACATTATAATCCATGTTCACACAACAAAGTGTGCGGTTAAATTGGCAAAAAACCACACATTTCTTACACAGGATCGTGGGGTGAGACAGGGACATGCAGCTTAAGCCCAGCCCTCTTCAACATATATATCAACGAATTGCTGAGGCATTGAACGTCTGCAGCACCTGGCCTCACTCTACTAGAATCCGAAGTCAAATGTCTACTGTTTGCTGATGATCTGGTGCTTCTGTCACCAACCAAGGAGGGCCTACAGCAGCACCTAGATCTTCTGCAAGATTCTGTCAGACCTGGGCCTGCAGTAATCTCAGTAAGAACCAAAAAATGGTGTTCCAAAAAAGGTCCAGTCCGCCAGGACACAAATTCCATCTAGACACGTTGCCCTAGAGCACACAAAAAACTATACATTTTTACCTCGGCCTAAACCTCAGCACCACAGGTACTTCCACCAAAGCTGTGAACGATCTGAGAGACAAGGCAAGAAAGGGCATTCTATGCAAATCAAAAGGAACATAAATTTCAACATACCAATTAGGATCTGGCTAAAATACTTGAATCAGTCCATAGACTTGCCCTTTATGGTTGTGAGGTCTGGGGTCCGCTCACCACAAGATTCCAAATGGGACAAACACCAAATTTGAGACTCTGCATGCAGAAATTCTGCAAAAATATCCTCGTGTACAACGTAGAACACCAATAATGCATGCAGAGCAGAATGGCCGATACCAGCTAATTATCAAATCCAGAAAAGAGCCGTTAATTCTCAACCACCTAAAAGGAAGCGATTCCCAACCTTCCATAACAAAGCAATCACCTACAGAGAGATGAACTGGAGAAGAGTCCCTAAGCAAGCTGGTCCTGGGGCTTCTGTTCACAAACACACCCCACGAGCCCCAGGACAACAGCACAATTAGACCAACAAATCATGGAGAAAACAAAAGATAATTACTTGACAACATGGAAAGAATTAACAAACAAAACAGAGCAACTAGATGCTATTTGGCCCTAAACAGAGGAGTACACAGTGGCAGAATCACTGACCACGTGACTGACCAACTTAAGGTAAAGCTCTTGACTATGTACAGACTCAGTGAGCATAGCCTTGCTATTGAGAAGGCCCGCCGTAGGCAGAATGGCTCTCAAGAGAAGACAGGCTATGTGCTCACTGCCCACAAATGAGGTGGAAACTGAGCTGCACTTCCTAACCTCCTGCCATGTCTGACCATTAGAGACACATATTTCCCTCAGATCACACAGATCCACAAAGAATTCGAAATCAATCCAATTTTGATAAACTCCCATATCTACTGGGTGAAATTTCCACAGTGTGGCCATCACAGCAGCAAGATTTGTGACCTGTTGCCACAAGAAAAGGGCAACCAGTGAAGAACAAACACCACTGTAATACAACCCATATTTATGTTTATTTATTCTTAACTTGCGTGCTTTAACCATTTATACATTGCTACAACACTGTATATATATAATGTGCATTTTAAGTCTTTATTGCTTTGAAACTTCTGTATGTGTAATGATTTACTGTTAATTTTTTATTGTTTATCCTCTTGAAGAATACAGGGGTGCTATTTTCGCATTAGCATAATTTGCTCTACAGATTAAACTGCCTCTTATTCATTATTGCTCTTACTATATGGCATATAAATATACCATTGGAAGAAAACAATCCTAGTTTCTAACAAACCGTTTCAATTTTGTCTCTGAGTGATACAGAGTCATTTACAGCCTTTCCAATGACCAAGAACATAAATCAGATGTGTTATGCTGGCTACACAAGCTCTGCCTATTATATGGTCGTGCCCCTATGACCAGAAACACACTTCATTCGCCTTCCTCTGGTTGTCAAGAGGACTCAGAGGAGAATTCTTGTTTATCTGGCGCGACGTGAATAGGACCCATTTCTTTGGCGTGACCGACACTTCCGGTTTACTGAATCGCTCGAATTTGAGCTGCGATTGTGTACTGTTTTGCTGGCGTTATGTATGAAAACTATCTCCGTGTCGAATTTTGTTTGATACATGTGACCATATCATCGTAATGTATGTTTTTTCAATATAGTTTAATCAGATTATTTGAATTTTTCCGGGAGTTTTGCGGTGTTCCGTTGTCGGATTGTATTTACGTTTGAGAAATCCGTGCCACTCGACCGGTACCTGTGCTAAATGGAGTGGGCAAGGAACAATTCGAACGGAACCAACACTCATCTTGACAAAGGACACTTTGATCAACATTCTGATGAAAGATCAGCCATAGTAAGACCCAATTTACGATGTATATCATATCTGTTGTGCATGTGAACTGGCCGTGGGCGCCTAGCCGAATCTGCCTGGTATAGCTTAGCTAATTTAGCGCTACATTTTGTTTTCGTTATAAAACATTTCATAAATCTGAAATATTGTTGGATTCACCAGATGTTGGGCTTTCATATCTGTACGCTGTGTATTTTTCTGAAATGTTTAAAATGAGTAATTAGTTATATGACGTTGGTCTCTGTAATTGTTCTGGCTTGGTCGGCACCTTTTCAGATTGCAGCTGCAATGTAGAACTGTGATTTATACCTGAAAAATGCACATTTAAAAAAAAAAACTATGCAATTCCATAAATATGTTATCAGACTGTCATCTTATGAAGTTGTTTCTTGGAAAAGGCTGTTGGGAGTAAAAATATCGTGTCCTTTGCTAACGTGGTTAGCTAATAGATTTACATATTGTGTCTTCCCTGTAAAACATTTTAAAAATCTGAAATGGTGGCTTTATTCACAAGACCTGTATCTTTCATCTGGTGTCTTAGACTTGTGATTTAATGATATTTAGATGCACAAGTTACTTGTGACGCTATGCTAGCTATGCTACTCAGTGGGGTGGGGGTGGGGGGTGCTACCGGATCAGGGTTGGTGACTCGGTGAGAAGTTATTT
>NC_036855.1:62702361-62706662 GCF_002910315.2 Salvelinus sp. IW2-2015
CACTTTTGTATATTATCTACCTCACTTGCTTTGGCAATGTTAACACATGTTTCCCATGCCAATAAAGCCCCTTGAATTGAATTGAATTGAGAGACCGGGAGAGATAGAGAGAGACCGGGAGAGATAGAGAGAGACCGGGAGAGATAGAGAGAGAAAGAAAGAAAGAGAGTGAGACAGACAAACGGATGGACGGACATAAGGACAAAGGACACCTGTAGAAGATCAATTTGTTCAAATAATATAATATGATTACAAATGACTGAGGCCCCATTGTAATATAATACACCGGCTCTACAACTCAATATAGCAAGATTTTTTATTTATTTTACATTTATTTAACCAGGTAGGCCAGTTGAGAACAAGTTCTTATTTACAACTGCGACATGGCCAAGATAATGCAAAGCAGTGCGACAAAAACAACAACACATGGGATAAAGTTAGTTACACATGGGATAAACAAACGTACAGTCAATAACACAATAGAAAATCTGTATACAGTGTGTGCAAATTAAGAAAGGAGGTAAGGCAATAAATTGGCCATAGTGGCAAAGTAATTACAATTTAGCAATTATCACTGGTGTGATAGATGTGCAGATGAGGATGTGCAAATATAAATACTGGTGTGCAAAAGAGCAGAAAAAAACAAAAAACAAATATGGGGATCAGGTAGGTAGAAGGTTGGATGGGCTATTTACAGATGGGCTGTGTACAGCTGCAGCGATCGGTAAGCTGCTCTGACAGCCAATGCTTGAAGTTATTGAGGGAGATATAAGTCTCCAACTTCAGTGATTTTTGCAATTCGTTCCAGTCATTGGCAGCAGAGAACTGGAAGGAAAGGCGGCCAAAGCAGGTTTTGGCTTTGGGGATGACCAGTGAAATATACCTGCTGCAGTGCGTGCTACGGGTGGGTGTTGCTATGGTGACCAGTGAGCTGAGATAAGGCGGAGCTTTACCTAGCAAAGACTTATAGATGACCTGGAGCCAGTCGATTTGGCGGCGAATATGAAGCGAGGACCAGGCAACGAGAGCATACAGGTCGCAATGGTGGGTAGTATATAGGGCTTTGGTGACAAAACGGATGGCACTGTGATAGACTGCATCCAATTTGCTGAGTAGAGTGTTGGAGGCTATTTTGTAAATTACATCGACAAAGTCAAGGATTGGCAGGATAGTCAGTTTTACGAGGGTATGTTTGGCAGCATGAGTGAAGGAGGCTTTGCTGCAAAATAGGAAGCCGATTCTAAATGTAATGTTGGACTGGAGATGCTTAATGTGAGTCTGGAAGGAGAGTTTACAGTCTAACCAGACACCTAGGTATTTATTTTTGTCCACATATTCTAAGTCAGAACCGTCCAGAGTAGTGATGCTAGGCAGGCAGGTGGGAATCACCCGCAGCAAGAGCGACATCATTGATATATACAAAGAAAAGAGTCGGCCCGAGAAATGAACCCTGTGGCACCCCCATAGAGACTGCCAGAGGTCCGGTGAACAGGCCCTCCGATTTGACACACTGAACTCTATCTGAGAAGTAGTTAGTGAACCAGGCGAGGCAGTCATTAGAGAAACCAAGGCTGTTGAGTCTGCCGATAAGAATGCGGTGATTGACAGAGTCGAAAGCTTTGGCCAGTTCGATGAAGACGGCGGCACAGTACTGTTTTTTTTAATCAATGCTAGTTATGATATCGTTTAGGACCTTGAGCGTGGCTGAGGTACACCCGTGACCAGCTCGGAAACCAGATTGCATAGTGGAGAAGGTACGGTGTGATTCGAGATGGCTCAGATGACACGAAAGAGAGGTTTAACAGACTAGTAATAGGGGTTGCGACAATGGCGGCGGATAAATTAAGAAAGAGAGGGTCCAGATTGTCTAGCCCAGCTGATTTGTAGTGATCCAGATTCTGCAGCTCTTTCAGGACATCAGCTGTCTGAATTTGGGTGAAGAAGAAGCAGGGGGGTGGCTTGGGCCAGTTGGAAGGCGTGGCCAGCCGTAGAGAAATGCTTATTGAAATTCTCGATTATCATAGATTTATCGGTGGTGACAGTGTTTCCTAGCCTCAGTGTAGTGGGCAGATGGAGGAGGTGCTCTTATTCTCCAAAGACTTAACAGTGTCCCAAAACTTTTTGGAATTAGTGCTGCAGGATGCAAATTTATTTTTGAAAAAGCTAGCCAGAAACCAACTGTGTATGTTGGTTCCTGACTTCCCTCAAAAGTTGCATATCGCATCAACTATTCGAAGCTAGTGCAGTGTGCCACAGGATGTTTTTGTACTGGTCAAGGGCAGTCAAGTCTGGAGTGAACCAAGGGCTATATCTGTTCTTCGTTCAGAATTTTTTGAAAGGGGAGTGCTTATTTAAGATGGTGAAGAAGGCACTTTTGAAGAACAACCAGGCATCCTCTACTGACAGGATGAGGTCAATATCCTTGTAGGATACCCGGGTCAGCTCGATTAGAAAGGCCTGCTCGCTGAAGTGTTTAAGGGAGCGTTTGACAGTGATGAGGGGGGGTCGTTTTACCGCGGACCCATAATGGACGCAGGCAATGAGGCAGTGATTGCTGAGATCCTGGTTGAAAACAGCAGAGGTGTATTTAGAGGGCAAGTTGGTCAGGATGATATCTATGAGGGTGCCCATGTTTACGGATTTGGGGTTGTACCTGGTAGGTTCCTTGATAATTTGTGTGAGATTGAGGGCATCTAGTTTAGGTTGTAGGCCGGCCGGGGTGTTAAGCATATCCCAGTTTAGGTCACCTAACAGTACGAACTCTGACGATAGATGGGGGGGCAATCAATTCACATGGTGTCCAGGGCACAGCTGGGAGCTGAGGGGGGTCTATAACAAGCTGCAACAGTGAGGGACTTATTTCTGGAGAGATGAGTTTTAAAAGTAGTAGCTCGAACTGTTTGGGCATAGACCTGGATAGTAGGACAGAACTCTGCAGGCTATCTCTACAGTAGATTGCAACTCCGCCATCTTTAGCAGTTCTATCTTGACGGAAAATATTGTAATTGGAGATGTAAATTTCAGAATTTTCAGAATCTTCTGATGGTAACATGCATGAACCCAAGGCTTTTCCGGTTATAGAAGTCAACAAATGAGAGCGCCTGGGGACACACAGGGCCTGGGTTAACCTCTACATCACCAGAGGAACAGAGGAGGAGTAGGATAAGAGTACGGCTAAAGGCTATAAGAACTGGTCGTCTATTGCGTTCGGAACAGAGAGTAAAAGGAGCAGACTTGGTAGGATGGTAGGATAGATTCAGGGAATAATGCACAGACCAGGGTAGGGTAGGGTGCGAGTAAAGTGGAGGTAAACCTAGGCATTGGGTGACAATGAGAGAAGCTGCATCTCTGGAAGCGCCAGTAAAGCTAGGTGCGGTCTCCGCATATGTGGGCGGTGGGGCAAGGGAGCTAACCGAGGCAGGTAGAACGGGTCTAGGAGCTCCGCAGTAAAACAAAACAATGAGAGCTACCCTAAACAACAATATATAAGGCATATTGACATTGGAGGGAGGCATAAAGCAATCACAGGTGTTGATTGGGAGGGCTAAGACAACAACGGGTAAACTGCTAAGAGAGAGGTTCATCGGATTACGTGATTGATTGGGGTTAGGGCAGCATGAACAGAAAGCTAATGCCCTATCCACTTTAGCAGGGCCTCATACACTGCATGGCTTCAACATCACCACTGTCATCAAATGTTATAGAATACCACCATTTAATCTAGAGGCCCAGATAGGCTACAGTACAAATTCTCTCTTCCTGTTCATATCACACAGCATTGGACTGGGCAGAGCTGGGTTTTCAAATCAACCCTCAGTCAGCTTTGGATATGGACGTGCTGCTACTGCCAGACCTGTCAAATCCGTTTGTTTTTGGAATACAGATTCCCACGGAACCTGACGGGGAGAACATGTTAACTGTGTTTGTTATTTAGCCAACAGTTGCACTGCATGTTATAAGCTCCGGAGCATGAGGTTTGACAGTGGCTGATGGTTGTGTGGTGGTGTTGGGTGGTTTCATGCTGCCATCTGTGTGTCCCCCCATCGAGAGGAGGGAAGAGAGAGAGAGAGAGAAGAGAGAGAGAGAAGAGAGACAGAGAGAGAGGAGAGAGAGAGAGAGAGAGAGAGAGAGGAGAGAAGAGAGAGAGAGAGAGAGAGAGAGAGAGAGAAAGAGAGAGAGAGAAGAGAGAGAGAGAGAGAGAGAGAGAGAGAGAGAGAGAGAGAGAGAGAGAGAGAGAGAGAGAGAGAGAGAGAGAGAGAGAGAGAGAGAGAGAGAGAGAGAGAGGAGAGAAGAGATGAGAG
>NC_036855.1:62708136-62710060 GCF_002910315.2 Salvelinus sp. IW2-2015
AAGTAGCCTGCCATAAATAAACCCCAGCCACTTGTGCCGCTTCACACAACTTTGCCATTAGGGTTAATGACCGGTAACGCCTGGATTTATTGGCTGAATGACACACGCGCCACATATCATTACCTTAGCAATGCACGCTGCAGCCCCCGCCTGCACAACTCAATTAATGACAGGAACCACTCCCGCACCTATTTGTTTGCTTTCCAATTTAATGAACACATTAGAATCTCCGCCTGCTGCCACTGCCACTGCAGCCGCGACAGTAGGTTAGTAATATCTGCTGTCTAACTTGAACGTGATTATTATGACAGTTTGATACTGAAACACAGATAAAGATACAACGCAGGATCTCTGGATTAACTATGATGGAAGTGGTGGCAGATAAAACTTACTGGAGAATCAACACAGATGTCAACTCTGCCTTGAAATAACATTACAGTACTTTTACGCATGTTATAGAGCAGCCATTTCATGCAGTTATGGAGAGACTGAGAATGTACCTCTCTAGGATAAATAAACATATCATACCTTTCCTCAGCAAAGAAAGGAAGCAATAAGGGAAACAGTCATGCTTTTTATCATCAAGTGAATGGATTAATAGATGATTCACACAACCCTGCTTAAAGAGTATTTGCCCCCCATGCCTGTTACTACATCAGATAACAGCGTCTAAAGTCCATGAAACAACAAAGGCCTAATGTGAGTCGCTAAAGGATGATGTCCATGTTCTTTATAGTAMCAGGTACTGTAGGCTACTGGAAAGAAAAACATGAAAGTGAATTGGCCACTTTACCTGCCAGACACAGACACACAGACACACAGACACAGACACACACACACACACACACTTTTTTGCTCTGATTCCTAGTCCATTCTCAGGGCAGGAGAGGAAGGAGGGATCGCTTGCATTTGGAGACTGACGAATCAGCAGAAAGGTGGATTGGGCTTCACACCAAAAGCCCATAGTGCTTTCTTCTTGGCAGAGGTGGTCAAGGCTTCAATCTCTGGGAAGGTACTTCAGAGGACAACAACATTCTAAACTTGTGCTTTAGCAATGCATGTTTCCTTAGATGTGATTCCTCTGACACAATGGCAGGCATAGCATTAACACTAAGCTACATAACAGGACATGGTCCCTGGGTTCTCCCACCACAGATACCCACCAATTAGCTGTTCAGAGAGTCAGTTGTTTCCCCCAGACTAATTCAATAGGAGCAGAGAGAGAAGGAGAGGAGATCAGTCCCGGTCCTGACCAAGCGGGACAGCGAAGCATTGCTTACTCCAGGAAGGCAAGAACGTGGGCCTGATTAAAATTGCTATTCGATAACAAAACATCTGCTCCAAATTAATTATCTCACTGTAGTCCAGCATGGCGAGCAAAAGGCCGCATTTGTCAATGCCAAGCATGCAATTCCGTCCTGAATTTTGGCATTTTCTGTGCACGAAATCACTCCAATGAATTAGTTTCCATGTTGCAGCCAAAATTTGAATTCATTTAAGATGGTGGGCCGGTTAACACAACATTTGTGGTGGGTAAAGCTTGACAGATGGAGTATTATGGAATAAATTGGCTTAATGATTACTAGCACTAAGAAACAACATAAATATTAATTACATGACATATTCACTTAATCCCAAGTGTAGTCTAATACTTTTTAAACAGGTGCTATACGTCAGTTAGAGAGTTTGATGACTGGGGAAGAAAAGCAACTGACCATACAATTCAGATAGGTACCTGGCATGTGTGTGTGTGGCAAGCATTTGCGTGTGTGTGTGTGTGGTGTATGGTGTGTGTGTGTGTGTGTGTGTGTGGGTGTGTGTGTGTGTGTGTGTGTGTGTGTGTGTGTGTGTGTGTGTGGCTGGGTTGGTGTGTGTGTGTGGTGTGTGTGTGTGTGTGTGTTGTGTGTGGTGTGTGTGTGTGTGG
>NC_036855.1:62710085-62764493 GCF_002910315.2 Salvelinus sp. IW2-2015
AGAGAGAAGAGATGAGAGAGAGAGAGAGAGAGACGAGAGAGAGAGACGAAGAAGAGAGTAGTAGAGAGAGAGAGAGACGAGAGAGAGAGAGAGAGAGAGATAGAGAGAGAGAGGAGAGAGAGGAGAAGAGAGAGAGCAGAGAGAGAAGAAGAGAGAGAGAGAGAGACAGAGAGAAGACGAGAGAGAGAAGAGAGAGAGAGACGAGAGAGAGAAGAGAGAGAGAAGACGAGAGGAGACCGAGAGAGATGTACGAGAAGGCAGAGAGAATGACGAGAACTAGAGAAATTCTAACGCGGAAACACCACCAGCAAAGATACTTATATTATCCACTTATCACTTGCAATACCGGCCTCGATCCCACTTAATAAGCGAAGCCTAAGAACGAATGAGCAGGATATAAACCCTCCTCATAAAGGTTTCAACGTATGATTATCAGCCTTCAAAGCAATCTACTTGCCGCTGTGTATACAACCTTGTTCCATAACTATAATGATCCAGTCCCTGACAGGCCGCATTATAAGATCACACCGCCCACCCTCTTCTCTCTGGCTGCCTCTGCTCTTCGTTATACCAGAAGACAAATAATAAATATACCACTCACTAATGCCGAAATCAGAAATAAACACAGCTGTTGAACCTAGGAGGTCTGAGAAATACCAAGAGACACTCAACCTATTCTCAGCATGATATTTTTACTTCTCTGATCGTGAGTTTAAGTAATGAGTATCCAAGTGGGAGCCGTCAAACGACTTAAATATCTTTCATTGGGCTTAACCCAAGAGTGGACTACAAGTCCAGACCATTAATGAGTCGGCCGAATATAAACAACAAACAGCTGTAATTAACATTAGACAATAAACGAATGCCAAAGATGCAAAACGTGATGCAATACAATACTGCATGACCATCAAGAAAAGTAGAGCATATAAAAAATCATTCGTAATACTTACCTGATCCATTCTTCCAGAATAGCTCGTGAACCTGTCCACCAAAGTCGATGCGTCAGGGCAGGGACCGAGATAAGAAGTGGAAATGAAGTGTACAACCAGACTACACATGTTTTCTCTATCTCTTCATACCATATTTAGCAAACCATTAACTCTTTCTCATGCTCTCAGATCTGATAACATGTTTTAACTCCTGAGATGACATCATAGCCTTATGCTGGTAAGCGTAATCGCTACGTAAGAGACAGCATTTGGGTAAGCGGGCAGTCACATGCCTTGGAATGATCACAAGTCTTCTCTATCTCCAATTAAATACAGGTGATCGACCTGAGACAACCGACCAGTGCAGTCTGACCAAGCGGAACAGCCGAAACATTGCTACTCCAGAAAAGGCAGACACCGTGGGCCTGATGTAAGAACATAAGAACTATAATCAAACAAAGCATCTCATCCAAATTAAATATCAATCACTGTACCCAGACATGGCGATCAAAAGAAGCCTCATTTCGAATGCCCAAAAGACATGCCAAATTCCGTCCTTGATTAATGGCATTTCTGTCACCGCAGAAATCACTGCACAATCGAATTAGGTTTCCAGTAAGATCTGCAGCGCAAAATTTGAATTCATTGTTAAGATGGAATAGCGGCCGATACGTTAACACAACATTTGTGTGGGTCTAAAAGCTTACAGATGGGCGAGTATAGGGACCTAACATTGAGTAATATAATGATTACTAGACACTAAGAACAACACTAAATATACAATGACATTACATATTCAACCTTTAATCCCAAGCGCTAAGTCTCTCAATACGTTCTTTGAAACCAAGATTGCTAATACGAGTCCGATGTCCTAGAGAGTTGCCATGAAAACCGCAGGCAAGAGGAGACCCAAAGCCAACTTACATACAATTCAGAATAGGATACACCTGCATGTGTGTGTGAGCACGCCTTGGCGCTGATAGAGAATTGCTGATGCCTACAGATAACATGCAAACGCAACAAATCCACGTTCCTCGACAAACAAAATGCTTCGAAGATGTGATGGAAGACAGCAAAAAATTAGAATGCAGAAGAGAAACAAAAACAACCAGACCAACGCCAAATCAAAATATACCTTCAACACACCCAGATGCCATACCGCCATAATCACAAATCACCCCAAAACAACAGATGATCCGAACGATCCGTAAGTTTAGTAATCACCCAATCCTTCCCCAATTAGAAGCGCCCCTGCGTGGTCGTCGATAGAAAACAAAAGCAAAACATCAAGAAAATTTAAAAACAGAATCTACTTGTGGAGAGAAATGAAGATAAATATAATAAGAAATAGCTGTGATTGTGTGATTAACGATAAACCTCGCTTATACGAAGAAAAATGACAAGAGAAT
The DNA here is from genome assembly GCF_002910315.2 of Salvelinus sp. IW2-2015. Taxonomy (NCBI): domain Eukaryota; kingdom Metazoa; phylum Chordata; class Actinopteri; order Salmoniformes; family Salmonidae; genus Salvelinus; species Salvelinus sp. IW2-2015. The sequence goes on from NC_036855.1 coordinate 62,712,424, forward strand.
GTACGAATAAGACAATAAGGCGGCAAAGAAGTCACGGCTGACATCATATTGTAGCGACAGAAGTAAAGGTAACAACATGTGTGAACTACAGATGGATAGAAACTATCGTGTGAACATCAATAAAGCATGTGTGCAGATTCTGAGATATCTAAAGCTCAGGCCGAATAGTGAACTTTTAATTCTACAGAGCATACATAGACTAGGCGAAACGGATTCTTGTACAACTGTGAACGACTGGACACATCCCTTCCTATGGACCTAAAGACAAAGTAAAAATAAATTCTCGATGTATAATGCTCCCGAGCGTTGAATATAATTATCCTGTACTATCTAATCATTTACACATGAAGACTGACAAACTCAGACATGCTAAACATATTCACCATCTGCGCTACACTCCTAACCTCAGTAACATATCATTAAGTACGCTATTCTCTGCCGTCTGTCTGTCTGTCAGAACTCAAACAATTCATTTTTGTCTCTTTCTGTACACTTCCTCCTATCTTTCCTCTTTTTTCCACTTGTACTTTCATGTCTTGAAATCTCACTTTCTGAATGTGGAATTTTCCCAGCTAGTGATGACAGTGCTCAATAGTGCTCACAAGAAGACTTTTACTCTGTCTATCTATGGTTAATTACATGATAACCCTGGCTAACAGCCTTTCAGTTTCTTTGATCAAAGGTAAGGAGGAGGAGATCTGATCTCAACAGTTATAATACAGATGCACTTCTCAATTCACAAGGACACTTATGAATATTTTAATAACGGCCTGTACCGGCTTTTAATGCTAGATTAGGCTTCCCTAAGGTCCATTTCAATTTGCTCTCTTGACCTGTTAAATAAGGGACATTACGTGTGGATGTGAGCCCACTGTCAGAGGCCCCGCCGAACCCCAGGCCAAGCTTCTCATCTGGAAGGAATTGGGCCTGTCGTGGGCCCTCATATTGGGGAATCACCATGAAATGGTTTCAAGACATTTAAATATTGTCTCATCTTATTAGGGTCAGGGGAGAACAATGGACAGATATTCCTCTCCTCTCATAATGGAGTCCATCGGTTTCACTGTGACGCTTGAAAGCAGTTATCCAGTTTTGACTTTGGCATTTAGAAAGTAAATGGCTTTCGTTGTTTATAAACAAACTTACATGATCTTATTTTACATTCCTGACTGCCTCTCTCCTCAACTCTACTTCTCATGACCAGACTTTCCCTCTTCTTCCCTTAGCTGTAAGAAACAGGCTTGTTGGAAGCTAACTCTGCAACACTAGTCTCTCGTGGCACATTGCATTTCTTTTAAAACCTTCTGGACTCGTACCAGCCCGGATCCCGGATCATTCTCATCAGAAACGCTGACTAGCATACATAGCCCTAGCGCCACAGGGATATAATATAAATATAATTCATGAAATCAGCTAAGTCCAATACAGCAAATGATAAGATAAAACATCTTGTGAATCCAGCCTAACATGTCCGATTTTAAATGTTTTACAGCGAAAACACAACATATATATGTTAGGCTCACCACCAATATCCAAAAATTACACCGCCATTTTTTCACAGAGAAAAATAGTTTTCACAAAACCGCACAAATAGAGATAAAATGAATCACTAACCTGTTTTGAAACTGCAGCCTCACTTCATACAAATCAAGGCAATTACCACTCAGCCTGTGTGTTTTATACATTTTCGACGATCTATACAGTGATAGAATACCTATTCTCTGACTGAGCCTCATTTAAGTAAATCATATGTGCATATTATAGCACAAACTGTGGTTTACGATTGGACGGCGCCAATTGTTATACGAGCATCAAATGTGGCTCTGATCATACATGAGTCGCGACCAAGGCCTACATATTACACACTTCCAAGTCAACAGTGTAAACCACTCTATCAAGAAAATTACCTCATCCTATCAATGATATACCACATTGATGCTTCATTTCTCACCACTGCATCATCCTGCTTCTCTCGTTACACTCTTACTCTTATACTCTTCATAAATCTCTCACTCCTCTCCTTGTGTGTGTGTGAACACATGCATGTGTGCATGTCTGAGGTCTACTCAGCGGAGTTATTTTTTCTCATGACTGAACGATGACACCTCCTGTCCAAACGTAATGCTCCCGTGAATACACTTAAGACAACCTAGGCTAACATATGTCACCATCTGCCTACACTCCTAAACCCAGTAACATATTCATATTTAGCTATCTCCCTGGGTCTGTCTGTCTGTCAGAATCCAAACATATTCATTTTTGTTCTTTTCTGTACACTTCCTCCTATCTTCCTCTTTTTTCCACTTGTACTTTCATGTCTTGAATCTCACTTCTGAATGTGGAATTTTCCCAGCTAGTGATGACAGTGCTCAATAGTGCTCACAAGAAGACTTTACTCTGTCTATCTATGGTTAATTACATGATAGCCCTGGCTTAACAGCCTTTCAGTTTCTTTGATCAAAGGTAAGGAGGAGGAGATCTGATCTCACAGTTATAATACAGATGCACTTCTCAATTCACAAGGACACTTATGAATATTTATAACGGCGTTACCGGCTTGTTAATGCTAGATTAGGCTTCTCCCTAAGGTCCATTTCAATTTGCTCTTGACCTGTTAAATAGGGACATTACGTGTTGGATGTGAGCCCACTGTCAGAGGCCCCGGACCCCAGGGCCAAGCTTCTCATCTGGGAAGGAATTGGCCTGTCGTGGGCCCTCATATTGGGGAGATCAGCCATGAAATTGGTTCAAGGCATTTAAATATTGCCTCTCAGGTTATTAGGGTCAGGGGGAGAACAATGGACAGATATTGTGCTCCTCTCATAATGGGAGGGTCCATCGGTTTCACTGTGACTGCTTGAAAGCAGTTATCCAGTTTTGACTTTGGCATGTTAGAAAGTAAATGGCTTCGTTTTTGGTTTATAAACAAACTTACATGATCTTATTTTACATTCCTGACTGCCTCTCTCCTCAACTCTACTTCTCATGACCAGACTTTCCCTCTTCTTCCCTTAGCTGGTAAGAAACAGTGGCTTGTTGAGAAGCTAACTCTGCAACACTAGTTCTCTCGTGGCACATTGCATTTCTTTGCTTAATAACCTTTCTGGACTACCCAGCCCGGATCCGGGATCATTCTCATCAGAAACGCTGACTAGCATAGCATAGCCTAGCGCCACAGGGATATAATATAATATAATTTCATGAAATCACAAGTKCAATACAGCAAATGAAAGATAAACATCTTGTGAATCCAGCCAACATGTCCGATTTTTTAAATGTTTTACAGCGAAAACACAACATATATTTATGTTAGCTCACCACAATATCCAAAAATACACCGCCATTTTTTCACAGAGAAGATAGCTTTCACAAAACCCACAAATAGAGATAAAATGAATCACTAACCTTTGAACAACTTCATCAGATGACAGTCATATGACATCATGTTATACAATACATTTATGTTTTGTTCGATTATGTGCATATTTATAGCCACAAACTGTGGTTTTACATTGGCGCCATGTTCAGAAATGGCTCCAAAATAGCGAAAGTAATTACAGATAGCAACGTGAAATACAGAAATACTCATCATACACTTTGATGAAAGATACATGTTGTACATATAATTAAAGATACACTGGTTCTTAATGCAACCGCTGTGTTAGATTTAAAAAATAACTTTAGTAAAAAGCACAGCATGCAAAAATCTGAGACGGCGCTCAGCCATTCTCCGCCATGTTGGAGTCAACAGAAATACGAAATTACATCATAAATATTCCCTTACCTTTGATGATCTTTCATCAGAATGCAGTGCCAGGAATCCTAGTTCCACAATAATTAGTTTTTTTGTTTTATAATGTCCATTACGTCTGTCGAATTAGCAACTTTGGCTAGCATGTGTAGTTCACGTGTCCATCGAACTTTACGCAAATGAACGAAAACTTCAAAAAGTGATATTACAAGAATAAACTGGTCAAACTCAGTTGAGAATCAATCTTCAGGATGTTTTTCTCATATATATCCAATAACGTCCCAGACGGAGTTTTTCTTCATGTCTATATAACGCATTGCAGACAAGGAGATCACATGCGTAGTCTGCGTGGCCAAGAACTGGCAATATGCCTGACCAGTCACTCCATTGGCTCTCATCCGGTCCCACATGAAGCTATATGCTTCATTCCACGTTCTACTGCCTGTTGACATCTAGTGGAAGGCGTATGAAGTGCATACAGATGCATAAATATAAGTCAATTGAATAGGCGATGCCTTTCACAGCGACTCATTTCAGAATTTTCACTACCTGTTTGGAAGTTTGCCTGCCATATGAGTTCTGTTTTACTCACAGATATAATTCAAACAGTTTTAGAAACTTCAGAGTGTTTTCTAACCAATATAAATAATAATATGCATATCATATGATCTAGGACAGAGTACGAGGCCGTTTAATTTGGGCATAAATTCATCCAAAAGTGAAAATGTCGCCCCCTATCCCTAAGAAGTTTTAAAATCTATTTAGCATAGATGACAAGGGCGAGTTTTCACAAATAGCCTCTAAGCTTGGAGGCAAAGAATTGTTTTTGACATTGGGTGTAAGTTGTGTGTGTGTGTGTTTGTGTGTGTTGTGTTGTGTGTGTGTGGTGTGTGTGTGTGTGTGTGTGTGTGTGTGTGTGTGTGTGTGTGTGTGTGTGTGTGTGTGTGTGTGTGTGTGTGTGTGTGTGTGTGAGTGAGTGAGTGAGTGGAGTGAGTGAGTGAGTGAGTGAGTGAGTGAGTGAGTGAGTGAGTGATACGTGAGTGAGTGAGTGAGTGAGTGAGTGAGTGAGTGAGTGAGTCAGTGAGTCAGTGAGTCAGTGAGTGAGTGAGTGAGTGAGTGAGTGAGTGTGCATGACAGTGTGTGAGTGTGTGTTTACTTGTGCACTAATTGGCTGTCAAATGCCCACCTTGTCACACTCAACATCTGGGTGTGTGTATGTATAATGTACGTGTGTCCTGTCATCTCGTCTGTATTAATCTGTTCCACATCCAGCTCTGTTTTAATTAGACAAACAGATGAGAGCGGAGGCGGGAGACAGGAGGCAGGCCGTGTACAGCAGCTTAGAGAGACGCAGTGCTACAGTACTGTACACTAGCTAGCTAGAGGAGCGTGATGCCTGTCAGGACGCAATATGCTAGCCTCACCCAATAGTAGGGTAGAGACAGGTTGGCAGAGACAACAGGGTGGGCAGAGACACTAAACAAAGCTAAAGGAAAAGACAAATGTCATTATGATGAATACCATTGTTAATAACAGCATTGAGGTAAACCCCATCACCACATGAACGCTAGCGTGTGATTAATGATTGGCTTGGAAAGGCTTTGAGAGGGGGGTGTTGTGACATGACTTCATTAATGTGATGACATGCTATTTATCGAATAATTACCTAACGTTTAATTATTACCCAAATTAAATTTAAAATCGGTGTTACAATCAAATGACGCCTTCTATTCGTCTCACTGTCAATCTCACTCGAGAAGGAAAAGACAAATGCCATTATGATGAATACCATTGTAAATAACAGCATTGAGGTGTCTGCAGATTGAATATAAACAGCACTTAAAGCCAGTCATTTGGCAGGCTCCTTCTCCACACCTGTCTAAGAACACAGAGGAAATTAGGGAGAAAGCATCTAAATCCAAAATACTCAAAAGCAGCTGCCAGGTGCTTGAAGCCAAAAACCATCCACACACAGTGGGGAAAAGGGGAAAAACTCCCACACCTCCACGGGTTCAGTTCCCAAAATCTTCAACTCCATCACACCCTCCATCCTCAACTTTACTCCACACCTACCCCCATCCCCAACCAACACCTACCTCCATCTTCCAGCACACCCTCCATCCTCAATCTTACTCCACACCTACCTCCATCCGCAACCTTACTCCACACCTACCTCCATCTTCCATCACACCCTCCATCCTCAACCTTACTCCACACCTACTCCATCCTCAACCTTACTCCACACCTACCTCCATCCTCAACCTTACTCCACACCTACGCTCCATCTTCCATCAACACCTCCATCCTCAACCTTACTCACACCTACCTCCTCCCTACTCCACACCTACCTCCATCCTCAACCTTACTCCACACCTACCTCCATCTTCCATCACACCCTCCATTCTCAATCTTACTCCACACCTACCTCCATCCTCAACCTTACTCCACACCTACAACCTCACTCCACACCTAACAATTCAGGATGATCTCTTGTTCTTTCAAGTTCAGCAAAACCTCACCAAGCTCATCCTCTCTTTAGTCTTTTCTTTGTTCCCTTCCAAAAAAACAAATCTTCCTTTAATCAAAACTTAGAGGCTCATTTTTTGTGTTTCTAAGGATGGGATAGGGACAGTGTCCCAATTAGACTCCAATCTGTCTCCCAGATCTTTTAATCTCCTTGTTTTGGTCGGATATGCACACCCAAGCATCATGGCTGCACAATCTGCAGACTCTCACACTCACGCATGCACACACACACACGACTCAAGGCTCATCCTCGCTAATTCAGAACTACGATTCCATTATTCACCCAATATCCACACTGGGGAATTCTGGGTAATTGATTCTAAGCCACCACCCTGTGATGTCACTGCCAGCCAAACAAAACAACAGGTGTGTGGCCTTGTTTGAGAGCTCCTCCACCACCAGGAGAAAAGGTTCTCCAAACAAAACTCCCATCGTCCAACAGTGATTTCCATTTATCGCCTTGCAGGCGTCGCAATACATATTCATAAGCCCTTATCTCATTAGGGACAAAATTCCTCTCCGAGTAATGACTGAATAGATCAGTTATCTAATCAAATCGTTTATATCCCTCCATCCTCTCCTGCCTTGCTTTATCGGCAGCAGAAATTACTGGAGATTTGGGTTTCTTACAGGCCTAAGTTTGATGGGGAGAGAGTTGGGGAGTTCAGATAAGGGAGCGTAGATAGAAGAGGGAGGGGGTTATCAAATAAATGAGAGCCTTAGGAAGGAAGCAGATGACAGTTTCCTTTCTCTACTCTCTTCTCTCCCTCACTTTCTTCTCAGGGTGTCATTACTGGGGCAGGAGGAGGAGACGGAGGAGGAGGATTTGAATTTCACAGCATTTTCTGTATTTTTTCTCTCTCGCTCCCAGTTTCTACTCTGTGTTCGGCAAAGTGCCAAAACCATCAAGCATCCATTTGAAGCTCTGGACCGAGGTTGTACACTTACATGGTGTTAGTTTACAATCTGCATGGGGATACACTGATTCCCCCTGTCTGTTTGAGGTTTTGTCAAAGTATTGGTAGATGAGACAAGCCTGGCTAGGTCCCATGCTGAGGTGAGGTATGAGCCTGCTTACAGCAGTGGTACATCTCTGAGCTCCCAGTGAGCTCCCAGTGAGCTCTCAGTGAGCTCCCAGTGAGCTCCCAGTGAGCACGTACAGGTTGCTTCACCGTCTGCAGGGCTTCTCAAGCAGCTGGCGAGAGAGAACAGCTTTTCACTTTGGAGACGGCTATAAATGCCTGTCGAAGAGGATGTATGTGTTGAAGCACAGACAGAGGGAATCGATGTGAAATGTGACAGCAGCATGAACAGCCATTTTGGATGAATTAGAAATGCCATTCCCTGACTTCTGTAGCCCTCCCCTAATCTTGCATGGCCAGCCTCCTGTCTTATTCGATTGGAGTCTGGCGAATTGGAAGTCTGGCGAATTTCACATTTGGATTTCGAGTTTAAATGAGAACAGTGCCATTCAACACTCTTACTCATTGGCTTTGAGTAGAAATTACATTTCCCTTCAGGAGAGGCATTTCTTTGTGTTTAGTTTTTAGTTTTTTCTTTGTCCGGGTCTTTGTCCGTGTCTTAGTAGCCTATGCCGTATTCCTTTGCATCTTGTGCATGCTAGATTGTTTTACAAACACAACGTCTCCTTGGAACTCTGCCCATCCAAAATGTTTGATTGGTTTGATGTGGCAATGCGTTCCTAGTTTCCATCTAGAATCTACCAAACACCACCCATATGAGACTACTTTCTGAAGAGAACCTTTACAGGTTTTCAACGTTAACGTGAATAAGCCTGGGCTTCCGAGGCTAGCCCTCCCCTAACTTCTGCCTTGCTGCGTTATTGGAATTTAAAATGTAAAACTTTTAAAACTTGTTTGATTGAAGTTTTTTGGCGGGCTTTGTCTTCTGAAGTCATGTGTGTGAGAACAGACTGTTTGGAGTCACTGACCATCATGGTTAGCAGACACAAATGATCACCATGCAGATCTAGGACATCATAGCAAATGGGAGCTGACAGTTTGTGCCGAATGCATACACACACACACACACACACACACACACACACACACACACACACACACACACACACACACACACACACACACACACACACACACACACACCCACACACCACACACACACACCCACAACACACACACACACACACACACACACACACACACAATCATACACACACTATTAAGGTGAACCACTGATCCATTGGATGTGTGCCTTGAATGGAATCTACCAATGGTCCTTATCCACTTTCTGGCAGAGAACAACACATCAGTTCCCACTCTACAGTCAGGGGATGAGAATAACTGTAACACAAGGTCTGTTGCTCAGTGATTGACCAGTGTGTTGATACTCTGGTGTGATCTACACTATCTTTAGGTAGTATTTAATTTTTTATTTTTTTACATGTGGTCTTCATCACTCCAGCACTCTACAGTGCAATTATCCCTACTAAGGATTTTTTTTTTAAACACACCACCGGAGTGAGTCAGACAGAAAAACAACATCCATCCACCTGAGGAGAAATGAGCTGCTGTCACGGAACGACCCTGTGGCCTTAGGTATGAAGGAAAAACACAAATGTCCCCGTTCCCTTAGCTATGATGGGAAAACATAATCATCCTTGTGGCCTTAGCTATGATGGGCAAACATAATCATCCATTGGGCCTTAAAACTTCTTCTTAATAGGGGGCGCTATTTTCACTTTGGGAAAAAATCGTGCCCAAATTAAACGGCCTCGTACTCTGTTCTAGATCATACAATATGCATATTATTATTACTATTGGATAGAAAACACTCTGAAGTTTCTAAAACTGTTTGAATTATATCTGTGGGTGAAACAGAACTCATTTGGCAGCAAACTTCCAAACAGGAAGTGAAAATTCTGAAAATGGGGCTCTGTGTCAGGGCCTGCCTATTCAACTGGCTTATATTTATGGATCTGTACGCACTTCATACGCCTTCCACTAGATGTCAACAGGCAGTAGAATGTTGAATGGGGTGTCTAGCTTGATGTGAGTCCGAATGAGAGCTTTTGGAGTGACAGGTCCGCCTTATTGGCAGTATTCAACTGCGCACCAGGGAACCCCACATTGTCTTCTGAAATGCGTTAGGTATACACAACGAAATGCTCCGGCTCGGACTTTATTGGATACATATGAGAAAAACATCATAAAGATGGATTTTCAACCGAGTTTGACCAGTTTATTCAACGTTTATTGTGAATTTTGGAAATGTTATTTTTTTCTTGGACATGTGCGCTCCACATGGCTAGCCAAAGTTGCTAATTCGACAGAAGAAATGGGCATTCTAAAACAAAACAACGATTTATTCTGGAACTAGGACTCCTTGCACTACATTATGCATTATGGCTACGTATTCACAATGTAAAACCATGATTTGTAGCTCTAAATATGCACATTTTCGAACAAAACATAAATGTATTGTATAACATGATGTTATAAGACTGTCATCTGATGAAGTTGTTCAAAGGTTAGTGATTAATTTTATCTCTATTTGTGGGTTTTGTGAAAGCTATGTTGCCGGTGAAAACATGGTGAAAACATGGCGTTGTGTGTTTGGCTATTGTGGTGAGCTAATATAAATATATATTGTGTTTTCGCTGTAAAACATTTTAAAAATCGGAAATGATGGCTGGATTCACAAGATGTTTATCTTTCATTTGCTGTATTGTACTTGTGATTTCATGAAATTATATTATATGATATCCCTGTGGCGCTAGGCTAGGCTATGCTAGTCAGCTTTTTTGATGAGGAGGATCCCGGACCCGGGAGGGAGAAGCGGTAGAGTTAACTATGATAGGCAAACATATCATCCTTTTGGCCTTATGATGGGCAAACAATCATACTTGTGGCTTTAGCTATGATGGGCAAACAAAATAAACACAGATTATCTCCCCTCATTACTCTGTCTTAACCTGTTGGTTCTCATTTGGAGACTGCAGGGAGGAATGAATAGAGCTGAGACAGCGGAGACAGGACCAAAGTGTTGGTGACAGAGCTCACCTGATCAATGGACGTGTCAGGAGCTCCTGAAGACAAGTCTGTGTGGGTTTACCATGTGAGGGAAAGCAGATTAGAGCAGCACTTTAAACCTCCGCTTTCTCTAGTGTCTCATATTGATGATGTAATTTCCTCTCCATCCATCAAGGACTGGTACAGTACCAGTCAAAACTTTGGACACACCTACTCATTCCAGTTTTTCATTATATTTACTATTTTCTACATTGTAGAATAATAGTGAAGACATCAAAACTATGAAATTACACATATGGAATCATGTAGTAACAAAAAAAGTGTCAAAAAAATCTAAATATATGTTATATTTGAGATTCTTCAAAGTAGCCATCCTTTTGCCTTTGCCTGGTCGTGCTGCTGCTCCAGTTTCAACTGTTCTGCCTGCGGCTATGGAACCCTAACCTGTTCACCGGACGTGCTACCTTTTTTCGACTCTCTCTCTGCTGCACCTGCTGTCTCTAACTCTGAAAGACCGGCTATGAAAAGCCAACTGACATTTACTCCTGACGTGCTGACCTGTTGCACCCTCTACAACCACTGTGATTATTATTTGACCCTGCTGGTGATCTGTGAACGTTTGAACATCTTGGCCATATACTGTTATAATCTCCACCCGGCACAGCCAGAAGAGGACTGCCCACCCCTCATAGCCTGGCTCCTCTCTAGGTTTCTTCCTAGGTTCATGCCTTTCTAGGGAGTTTTTCCTAGCCACCGTGCTTCTACATCTGCATTGTTGCCGTTTGGGGTTTTAGGCTGGGTTTCTGTATAGCACTTTGTGACATCGGCTGATGTAAAAAGGGCTTTATATATACATTTGATTGATACATTTGCACACTCTTGGAATTCTCTCAATCAGCTTCATGAGGAATGCTTTTCCAACATTCTTGAAGGAGTTAACACATATGCTGAGCACTAGTTGGCTGCTTTTCCTTCACTCTGCGGTCCAACTCATCCCAAACCATCTCAATTGGTGGAGATACAGTCTGGTGGTGTGTTTTGGGTCATTGTCCTGTAGAAAAACTAATGATAGTCCCAATAAGCACAAACCAGATGGGATGGCATATCACTGCAGAATGTTGTTTATTCTAAATAAATCACTGACAGTGTCACCAGCAAAGCACCCCCACACCTCCTCCTCCATGCTTCACATTGGAAGCACACATGCGGAGATAATCCGTTCACCTACTCTGCATCTCACAAAGACACGGCGGTTAGAACCAAAAATCTCACATTTGGACTCATCAGACCAAAGGACAGATTTCCACCGGTCTAATGTCCATTGCTCGTTTTTCTTGGCCCAAGCAAGTCTCTTGTTTTTATTGGTGTCCTTTAGTAGTGGTTTCTTTGCAGCAATGAAGGCCTCATTCACACAGTCTCCTCTGAACAGATGATGTGTCTGTTACTTGAACTCTGTGAAGCATTTATTTGGGCTGCATTTTCTGAGGCCGGTAACTCTAATGAACTTATCCTCTGCAGCAGAGGTAACTCTGGGTCTTCCTTTCATGTGGCGGTCCTCATGAGAGCCAGTTTCATCATAGCGCTTGATGGTTTTTGCGACTGCACTTGAAACTTTCAAAGTTCTTGAAATTTTCCGCAATGACTGACCTTCATGTTATAAAGTCATGATGGACTGTTGTTTTTCTTTGCTTATTTGAGCTGTTCTTGCCATAATAGAGATTTGTTATTTTACCAAATAGGGCTGTCTTCTGTATACCACCCTTACCTTGTCACAACACAACTGATTGGCTCAAATGCAGAAATTAACTTAACAAGGCACACCTGTTAATTGAAATGCATTCCAGGTGACCATCTCAAGGTGGCTACTTTGAAGAATCTCAAATATTGTCACGCCCTGACCATAGAGAGCCATTGTTTCTCTATGGTATAGTAGGTCAGGGCGTGACTGGGGTTTTCTAGTCTATGATTTCTATGTGGTGTTCTAGTTTATTATTTCTATGTGGCGTTCTAGTTTTCATATTTCTATGTTGGTATGCTTGATATGGTTCCCAATTAGAGGCAGCTGGTAATCATTGTCTCTAATTGGGGATCATATTTAGGTAGCTTTTTTTCCACCTGTGTTTTGTGGGATATTGAATTTTGGTAGTTTGAGTTAGTGTATGTAGCACCTCTGTAGTCACGGTTTGTTGTTTGTTTCTTGTTTTGTTTATAGTTTCACTGAAAAAAATTATGTGGAACTGTATTCACGCTGCGCCTTGGTCCTTCTCTACAAACGATCGTGACAAATATAAAATATATTTTGATTTGTTTAACACTTTTTTAGTTACTACATGTTTCCATGTGTGTTATTTCATAGTTTTGATGACTTCACTATTATTCTACAATGTAGAAAATAGTAAAATATAAAGAAAAACCCTGGAATGAGTAGGTGTGTCCAAACTTTTGACTGGTACTGTACATCCCTGTCAACCAAGTTGTGAGATTAATATGAACCCATTTGCCTACAGTTGAGGGTTGATTTGATGTGCTCTCATTTTAATAGCCCTCGCAACACACTTATCTAGCTAGTCACGGTTAACGCTTTACACTCCTGGAAATTGGCCTATATGGATTGGGCTAAATTGAAATGTTTCTTGCAGAAGAAGTATGAAAATTAATAAGCATTCTAGTAATGGAAAGGGAACCGTTTGGAGGTTACAGGACAATTATTAGACCAACAGTTCACCTGACACAAGACTGAATCCAAACATTACACTGTTGATGCTATGTGCATTTTACATTTACTGTACTTTTTGCCGCATTTGTTGATAACGAAATCTGAAAATACTCCGAATACATTCAGTAACATGATAAGAATATTCCTGGATAATGTGGGGTAGGTGCAACATAAGACAACACAATGACACGGGTTTGAGAGAAAGGACTAAGTAGTGTCTCCATGTGGCCACACACCTCTCCAAAGTGTGCAAAGAATTTCCCATTTGCACTTCTATAACTCAAAGAAGTCTTCAACTACAAGGGGCTTTTTTGAGCTCTCTTAGCTGTGCAGCTACCAGCTAGAGCAAACACACGTGTAGTTGTTTTGCTTGGAACACAGCCCTGCAGTTGTTTTGTTTGGAACACAGCCCTGCATCCCCGCCATCACACAAATACTGTTGTTGTTTACGCAATCCATAAACGTCCCCATTATAAATCACAATCTGGGTCAGGTGGGGATCATATGAAAGTTTGTTCTATTGCCAACCTGACTAGCTAAGTTACAAAATATGACCTTACAGTGTCAGGCTTTCACAAGACAATTCAGAGAAACCAAACATCATTTTGATGCGCATTGAAGAGTAAGAGTAATGCGTGCATTCAGGTGCGTGTTCCGCAGAAAATGTTCTTCACAATAGACAAACATCAGCTCATTCTGTTCAGAACAACCCAGGGTATAACGCCATGTCATCTTGTAACTGTCCAGAAAATATAGTGAACATAAACGTTGGCACTGTATACTGTATGACACAGTGGAGGCTGCTGAGGGGAGGATAGCTCATATTAATGGCTGGAACGCAGTGAATGGAATGGCATCCATGTGTTTGATGTATTTGATACCATTCCATGAACTCTGCTCCAGCCATTACCATGAGCCCGTCCTCCCGGAATAAGGTGCCACCAACCTCCTGTGGAATGACATGAGTTATATCATATGGAAATGTGAAGTGCACATTTGGAGTCATGGGTGTTTGTCTTGCTTGTATGACATCAAAGCGGTATTTAAATACACCGAGTCCTCTGAATTTACTGCATTTCCCTCACTCAGACAAGAAAACATTTGCAAAAGTTGCCCAATTAGCAGGTTGGATGGGGTCAGCTTCTTGTCGCATGCAGTGCTCAAGTTCAAAATGACTGTCAGTCAAAACCCATACAGCACTGTGAAGTGCTGAGCCTGAGTTCTGACGTCATTTATAGCATATTACTGTATAGCCACAGCCACTGACAAATCTTCCATTTTCAACCTGAAGGTACGAGTGTAAAGGGCTACACACAAATGAGTTTAAATTGTGAAAAAAAAAAATCAGAATTTGTCAAACTTGTCAGTGCAGAGACATTTCTGGAACACGGAACTGCTTCTATCCATCAGATGAAATACACCAGGAAGCAGAGATGACACACTCTCATCTTGGAGGGAAAAGATTTACATTGCATTAATAATTTCCATCTAGCGCTGACAAGTGCAGTGAACCTTCATTTGCAATGCTTGATTTAGCTTTTCTAATTTCCCGTTAGGCGAGGAACGACATTTAAACTGGCATCATTACAAACTGGAAAAGTTAGGAATGGAGTCACAGTGTTAACATCTTTAAATATCGCCTCCTTGCTCCGATGACACTTGTTATTATTTAGTATGAGGATGAGTGGGAAGACAGCCATAGTATATCTGCTTCTTTCAGAGGTGTTGTGTTGGATGTATGAGCAGCCCAGAGATTTGTTTAACACAATGTTCCAGACTACAATTAAAATCCAGAGCAATTACTGGATATTCTAACAAATGTCATGCTCAAATAAACTTGACTCGGCTAACAAGCATGCACTAGCAAATCATCATGTCTCCTGGCTATAAAGAGAAGGTTATCACAGAAACCATGGCAAAAAAAACACACACACATCCTGTCAAATTTAACAGAACTTGAATATAGGTCGATAGTCATTAACCATTCTCCGATACCAGACAATACCTGGGACCATAGTCAAATCAGACAATGTAATAATGATGCACATGTTTCCCATTACTGTGTATTGGCCAGGGTAATCACTGGGGTCCTAAGGCAGATCCCGGTTATCTGGCCACTTTCTCTGTTAACTATGCTAGTCTGACAGTGACAAAAAGGACAGCAGACAAGGTGAATACCCCATGGAATAAACCCACATCACTATACAGCTTTTACCTAAGAGAAAAAGGCTACTATGCTAATATGGCTCCTGCATGTCATTGCTAACAGTTTGTGGCAGCTAGGCATCCTCGGCACACGCTAGGCCACTAGAGCGAAAACAAAAACCTTGCTAGGCAACAACAGCTGGAGCTGATGCCTCTTTGGAGCCCCTGGAATCCCCGCTGCATGCGCTAAGCTAATCATCATGCTTAAAAGGTCATTAGCACTAATTACCATGCAAATACCTCTGTTATTTATTCACCCCATTCATATTAAGAGGAAAGCTTATTTCCACCGAGCACATAACTATGGAGATTAGACAATGACTTCCTCTATTGCTGAAGTAATGTGGCGTGGTGGCTTAGCGACAAGGGCCTTCTGTATTTGTTACAATGAAAGGAGCAGTGGGATGGGATGAATGTGTTGGGATCTCATGGTGACTGTCCTACGGTGTAGCTATCACATTCAACTAATGTGTGTGCAACAGGAACAAATTATATGTGTGTCAAAAACACCACAATCAATGCTACCAACCCAAATCTCTTGGCAAGGAAACTGAATAAAACACAGATGTACAGTACTTTAATAGGGTAAGTATATGTGGCAGTGAACACACAATTTGTTTCATTCTGCAGGCTAACAAACGATGCCAAGCCTACCACATATTCCCTGGGAGACCACAATTATGTCAAATTAAGAGCTGTTTTCTGTCTGTGAGGCAGCGACTCCTTCCTTACTCTCTCATTGTTCTAGCAAGGCCCATTCCCTGGGTGAGCAAGGAGCTGCTGTGATGCTGTAATCAAAGCTCTGCTCAGGCATCTCATATTGGACTGTTCCAGCACGTCCTTAAAAACTATTAATAGACAGAAGATGTCTTGGAATTCCAACGGGACACAATGTTATCTGCACGGTAGCGTAGCTTTACACAGCCTTCAGGTGTTCATTAAATCTCCATTGACGTTTTGCCTTCCCAGCCCACAGGATGGAAAATCTGCAGCCCAGATACTGTGGGGGTAGGTAACACCACAGCAGGCACATACTGTATGTATAAATCTTCCCATGAAACGGATTCCAGCCCACAGGTGAGGGGGGAAGCAACGCGGTGACAAAAGGTTTTCCATGTTTAGGAACGACAAGTTTCTGAGAGCGTCCGCCACTGCTTCTCAGTAGGGCTGTAAATTGATTTGCTGACCGACCGTAGACGTCCTGAGTGGCTATCGGTAAGCCAGACAGCACAGCCTGGATCCACTGCTGCTGTCTGGCACACTCATTCATCAACCCAGTGCCTGACAACACACAGGCAGCTTCAGCAGAAACCAGGGGCAAGGGACAAGGGGGATAGGGGGTATTATTAAGGTAACTGGTTCTGATGCCCCAATTCAATCTCTATCCCTCTCCAGGCCACTTGTTCTATTCTTTTTTATTTCTCCCCTCACATCCTTTGTTCTTTAAAGAGGTCAGTGTTTATTAAGAGCTGGTGTGCAGTGATGCGCTGTGGGAGGTCTGCAGCACACCGTGGGGACCAGCGAAGGTGACTGATGATTGCTCCACTATCTCAGGCCAAGGCCAGACCTAATTCAGGCTGAACGAGGCTACTCGCTCAGATACCATCCACACACACACACACACTTCACTTCACAGCATTATTTCAGCTTCCTTTAGTTGAAATGTCAAAGACCAGCTTTTAGATGCTCATCGAAGCACCACATCACTTCTCAGGAGAGCCAGCCAACCCTGGCAGAGGATACACTTGTGTTGTTATTGAAAGTTTCTCACTGGAGAACTTTTGAGCATACGTAGCTGACAAAAACACCAAAACTGATTGTATTACAAAATAAAGGACTCCAAAACGAATGACAAACATCTAGCCTATGCCAAAGGGTATTTTAGGCATTAGGTTAAAATAAGTATATTGACTGCCAAACTTTGTATGCAAGCCCCAAAAATGATTTGATTTGATTCTGACATGCTTCAGTGCCTTGTTGACTCTGTCTTAATCACAGGTCAGCAGGAAAGGTCCTCTGGACTGACTGGCTGTAGATGTGATTGCTGGCACCGACTGCCTCACTGCTCATGAAATCTTTTATGGGTTGCTCACACAGGTTTTACAGTGCTGACAGACTTGTATACTGTTACAGCATCTGCAGTAAAACAGTGGTATGGAATGCAATGAACTGCAATGAAGCCGGGCTAGAGACAGGCTGCTGAACTGTTGTAGTCAGTCAACCACATATGCCCAATACACACTGACAGGGAATGGACAGATGCATAATGACACACTCAAGTCAAGATGCAGCCAAGCAATCTGAATGACTCTCGCTTCCCAACACAAACAATGAGTGGCGGTGAATACAAATACTACTAAATCCTACCTTATCTTTCAAAATGATGTCCAACGGCCTAATAAAACACACTCTCTTCCAACATGTGAACAATAAAACAGAAGGGGTATCTATAATTTACATGAAGTAAAATATAGAAGAGCAGATTTCTAATTGTGTTTAATGGGTTTGTAAAAATTAACAAGTGCTGTTTAGCACAGTGCTAAATTGACTTCTAACCCTATGGCTGGTTTACACAGGGTCAGAGAAGCTGCTGGCTAATTTCCAATTCCTAGGTTGCATCATATTTTCACATATTTTCATATTTTCCATAGCACTCACTTCTGTCATCATGAAGTGCTTTGAGAGGCTAGTTAAGGATCAAATCACCTCCACTTTACCCGACACACTAAACCCACTACAATGTGCATACCACCCCAACAGATCCACGGACAAAGCAATCCCCCTTGGCGTTTTTCCTATTTTGTTGCATTACAACCTGTAATTTAAATGGATATTTATTTGGATGTCATGTAATGGACATACAAAAAATAGTCCAAAAAGGTGAAGTGAAATGAAAAAAATTACTATATATACACAGTATACAGTATATATACACCTGTTCTGAACACTGCACACAGCCCTATCCCACCTGGACAAGAACATATATGTAAGAATGCTGTTCATCGACTACAGCTCAGCCTTCAACATCATAGTGTCCTCCAAGTTCATCACTAAGCTCAGGGACTTCCTGACCAGCAGACTCAAGGTGGTGAAGGTAGAAAACAACACCTCCGCCATGCTGATCCTCAACCGTGGGGGCCCTACAAGGGTGCGTGCTCAGCCTCTTCCTGTAATTCATGTTCCCCTAAGACTGCGTGGCCACGCATGTCTTCAACTTAATCATCAAGTTTGCTGACAACACAACCTTGATAGGCCTGATTACCAACAACGAAGAGACAGCCTACAGGAAGGAGCTGACAGCCCGCACAGGTGGTGCAAGGAAAATAACCTCTCCCTCAACGTCAGCAAATCTAAGGAGCTGATTGTGGACTTCAGGAGACAGCAGAAAAAGAGCACACCCCCATCCACATCGACAGGGCCGCAGTAGAGAAGGTGAAAAGCTTGAAGTTTCTTGGCATGCACATCACTTACACCCTGAAATTTGCCCCCAGTACAGCCTCAATTCATCGCAGCATGGACTATACAAGGTGTTGAAAGCATTCCACAGGGATGCTGGCCCACGTTGACTCCAATGCTTCCCACAGTTGTGTCAAGTTGGCTGGATGTCCTTTGGCTGGTGGATCATTATTGATACACAAAAGAAACTGTTGAGTGTGAAAAACCCAGCAGCGTTGAAGATCTTGACACAAACCGGTGGGGCTGGAACCTACAGTGCCTTGCAAAAGTATTCATCCCCCTTGGCGTTTTTCCTATTTTGTTGCATTACAACCTGTAATTTAAATGGATATTTATTTGGATGTCATGTAATGGACATACAAAAAATAGCCCAAAAAGGTGAAGTGAAATGAAAAAAATTACTATATATACACAGTATACAGTATATATACACCTGTTCTGAAAGGTCCTGGAGTCTGCAACACCACTAAGCAAGCAGCACCATGAAGACCAAGGAGCTCTCCAAACAGGTCAGGGACAAAGTTGTGGAGAAGTACAGATCAGGGTTGGCTTATAAAAAAATATGAAACTATGAACGTCCCACGGAGCACCATTAAATCTGTTATAAAAAATGTAAAGAACATGGCAACACAACAAACCTGCCAAGAGAGGGCCGCCCACCAAAACTCATGGACCAGTCAAAGAGGGCATTAATCAGAAAGACAAAAAAGAGAACAAAGATAACCCTGAAGGAGCTGCAAAGCTCCACAGCGGCGATTGGAACATTTGTCCATAGGACCACTAAGCCATACACTTCACATAGCGGGGCTTTACAGAAGAGTAGCCAGAAAAAAGGCATTGCTTAAAGAGAAAAATAAGCAAACACGTTTGGTGTTCGCCAAAAGGCATTTAGGAGACTCCCCAAACATATGGAAGAAGGTACTCTGGTCAGATGAGACAAAAATGTTGCGTTTTGGCCATCAAGGAAAATGCTATGTCTGACGCAAACCCAACACCTCTCATCATCCCGAGAACACCATCCATACAGGCAAGCTTCCGCTTTCAAGGTGCGGGACTATAACCCGGAAGCAGAAATCCTGCTATGCCCTGCGACAAACCATCAAACAGGCAAAGCGTCAATACAGGGCTAAGATTGAATATTACTACACCGGCGTCGATGCTTGTCTTATGTGGCAGGGCTTGCAAACTACTACAGACTACAAAGGGAAGCACAGCCACGAGCTGCCCAGTGACACGAGCCTACCAGACGAGCTAAATCACTTCTCTGCTCGCTAACTGGCTACCAGCTAACTGGCTACTAGCTATCCGGCTACGAGCTAACCACGGCCCGCTAGCTGTCTAGAGCACATCGGACTGTTAGCTTAAGAGGCCCATCGGACAAATTCTTTGACCACTATACCTGGTTTGCCAATTGGCCTGGTTTACCACACGGTGCCCTGCGGATCCGTCTTCTGAACCTGAACACCAACAGAAGTGAGCCAGCTAACTAGCTAGTAGTCAGCTAGCCACTACTAGCGGTCATCAGCTACCTCTAGCATGGACAACTTTCGCCAGTCTGCACAGCGCAACTCAAACCAGAGCAAATCTGACTTATTTTTCTCCATATCTCCGGATTCCTACCGCAAGCTCTCAACTTTTTTCTTTTTTTTCTTCACATGGATCATCGCAGCTAGCTAGCTGCTATCCGAGTGGCCACTCCTGGCTAATGTCCCTGTCCCGAAGCAAGAACCAATTAGCCTGGAGCTAGCCCTGACAGACCCATCTCCCGGCTAGCCAAAGAGGCCCATCGCCACTCCCTGGGCTACTATACTTAGTTTGCCAACTGGCCCGGACCCCCACCGACCCATCACGACTGGACCACCGACGTGATTTGCCCGAGGGGGTTTTCTCAACTGGCTCTGCCTTCGCGTCGTCCCCTGAATGCCCATCCGTTAGTCTGCTTGCCGCGGCCTGCTAGCTGTCCAGAGCACATCGGACTGTTAGCTTAAGAGGCCCATCGGACAAATTCTTTGGCCACCATACCTATTTTGCCAATTGGCCTGGTTTACCACACGGAGCCCTGCTGATCCGTCTGCCGACGTAATAGCACGAGGGGGCCACAACAGACTTTCGTCTGTTGCGACGTCCCTCCAAGGCCTTTCTGCTAACTTGCTGCCTGAAGCCACTCACTGGACTCCTTTGATTCACTCGGCTACGCATGTCTCTCGCTAACGTCAATATGCCTTGTCCATTGCTATTTTGGTTAATATTTATTGCCTTATTTCACTGTAGAGCCTCTAACCCTCCTCAATACGCCTCATTAAACACTTTAGTTCCACCTACCAAACATGCGATGACATCACCTGTTTTAAATGATTTTTCTAGAGACATTATCTCTTTCATCGTCACTCTATGCACAGGTTTACCCCCAGTGTATTCACATCCTACCATACCTTTGTCTGTACATTATGCCTTGAATCTACTCTACCGTGCCCTGAAATCTGCTACTTTTACTCTCTGTTCCGAACGTACTAGGCAACCAGTTCTTTTAGCCTTTAGCCATACCCTTATCCTACCCTCCTCTGTTCCTCTGGTGATGTGGAGGTTAATCCAGGCTCCACTCCCATTCCCCAGGCGCTATCATTTGTTGACTTCTGTAACCGTAAAAGCCTTGGTTTCATGCATGTTAACATTAGAAGTCTCCTCCCTAAGTTTGTTTTGTTCACTGCCCTAGCACACTCTGCCAACCCGGATGTCCTAGTCATGTCTGAATCATGGCTCAGGAAGACTACCAAAAACCCTGACATTTCCATCCCTAACTATAACATTTTCCGACAAGATAAAACTGCCAAAGGGGGCGGTGTTGCAATCTACTGCAGAGATAGCCTGCAGAGTTCTGTCTTACAATCCAGGTCTGTACCCAAACAATTCGAGCTTCTACTTTTAAATATCCACCTTTCCAGAAATAAATCTCTCACCATTGCCAGTTGCTATAGACCACCCTCTGCCACCAGCTGTGCCCTAGACACCATATGTGAACTAATTGCCCCCCATCTATCTTCAGAGCTCGTGCTGCCAGGTGACCTAAACTGGGACATGCTTAACACCCCGGCCATCCTACAATCTAAGCTTTATGCCCTCAATCTCACACAAATGATCAATGAACCCACCAGGTACAACCCAAAATCCGTAAACATGGGCACCTTCATATATCAACTTGCCCTCCAAATACACCTCTGCTGTTTTCAACCAAGATCTCAGTGATCACTGCCTCATTACCTGCATCCGTAAATGGTCTGCAGTCAAAGAACCACCCCTCATTACTGTCAATCGCTCCCTAAAACACTTCAGCGAGCAGGCCTTTCTAATCGACATAGCCCGGGTATCCTGGAAAGATATTGAACTCATCCCATCAGTAGAGGATGCCTGGTTGTTCTTCAAAAGTGCCTTCCTCACCATTTTAAATAAGCATGCCCCTTTCAAAATATGTAGAACCAGGAACAGATATAGCCCTTGGTTCTCTCCAGACCTGACTGCCCTTGACCAGCACAAAAACATCCTGTGGCATTCTGCATTAGCATCCATTAGCACCGTGATATGCAACTTTTCAGGGAAGTTAGGAACCAATATACACAGGCAGTTAGGAAAGCTAAGGCTAGCTTTTTCAAGCAGAAATTTGCATCCTGTAGCACAAACTCAAAAACGTTCTGGGACACTGTAAAGTCCATGGAGAATAAGAGCACCTCTTCCAAGCTGCCCACTGCACTGAGGCTAGGAAACACTGTCACCACCAATAAATCCACTATAACGGAGAATTTCATAAAGCATTTTTCTACAGCAGGCCATACTTTCCACCTGGCTACCCCTACCCCAGTCAACAGCCCTGCACTCCCCACAGCAGCTCGCCCAAGCCTCCCCCATTTCTCCTTTACACAAATCCAGATAGCTGATGTTCTGAAAGAGCTGCAAAATCTGGACCCCTACAAATCAGCCGGGCTAGACAATCTGGACCCACTCTTTCTAAAATTATCTGCCGAAATTGTTGCAACCCCTATCACTAGCCTGTTCAACCTCTCTTTCGTATTGTCTGAGATTTGTAAAGATTGGAAAGCTTTAGTCTTTAGTCATGAATGCACATCAGCCACGCTCAAGGTTCTAAATGATATCATAACCACTATCGATAAGAGACATTACTGTGCAGCCGTCTTCATCGACCTGGCCAAGGCTTTCGACTCTGTCAATCACCACATTCTTATTGGCAGACTCAACAGCCTTGGTTTCTCAAATGATTGCCTCGCCTGGTTCACCAACTACTTCTCTGATAGAGTTCAGTGTGTCAAATCGGAGGGACTGTTGTCCGGGCCTCTGGCAGTCTCTATGGGGGTGCCACAGGGTTCAATTCTCAGGCCGACTCTCTTCTCTGTATACATCAATGATGTCGCTCTTGCTGCTGGTGATTCTCTGATCCACTTCTACGCAGACGACACCATTCTGTATACATCTGGCCCTTCTTTGGACATTGTGTTAACTAACCTCCAGACGAGCTTCGATGCCATACAACTCTCCTTCCGTGGCCTCCAACTGCTCTTAAATGGAAGTAAAACTAAATGCATGCTCTTCAACCGATCACTGCCCGCACCTGCATTCCCGTCCAGCATCACTACTCTGTACGGCTCCGACTTAGAATATGTGGATAACTACAAATACCTAAGTGTCTGATTATAACTCTCCTTCCAGACTCACATTAAGCATCTCCAATCAAAAATGATATCTAGAATCGGCTTCCTACTTCGCAACGAAGCATCCTTCACTCATGCTGCCAAACATATCCTCGTAAGTCTGACCATCCTACCGATCCTCGACTTCGGCGATGTCATTCATAAAATAGCCTCCAACACTCTACTCAACAAATTGGATGCAGTCTATCACAGTGCCATCCGTTTTGTCACCAAAGCCCCATATACTACCCACCACTGCAACCTGTACGCACTCGTTGACTGGCCCTCGCTTCATACTCGTCGCCAAACCCACTGTCTCCAGGTCATCTACAAGTCTCTGCTAGGTAGAGCCCCGCCTTATCTCAGGTCACTGGTCACCATAGCAGCACCTACTCGTAGCACGCGCTCCAGCAGGTATATCTCACTGGTCACCCCCAAAGCCAATTCTTCCTTTGGATGCCTTTCCTTCCAGTTCTCTGCTGCCAATGACTGTAACGAACTGCAAAAATCACTGAAGCTGGAGACTCATATCTCCCTCACTAGCTTTAAGCACCAGCTGTCTGAACAGCTCACAGATCACTGCACCGGTACATAGCCCATCTGTAAACAGCCCATCCAACTACTCTCATCCCCATACTGTATTTATTTATCTTGCTCCTTTGCACCCCAGTATCTCTACTTCCACACTCATCTTCTGCACATCTAACATTCCAGTGTTTAATTGCTATATTGTAATTACTTCGCAACCATGGAGCAATTTATTGCCTTAACTTCTCACGAGTCAGCAACCCTGATCCGGTAGCACCCCCCAACTCACCCCACTGATTAGCACAGATAGCATAGCGTCACAAGTAACTTGTAGCATCTAAATATCATTAAATCACAAGTCCAAGACACCAGATGAAAGATACAGGTCTTGTGAATAAAGCCACCATTTCAGATTTTTAAAATGTTTTACAGGGAAGACAGAATATGTAAATCTATTAGCTAACCACGTTAGCGGAGGACACGATATTTTTACCAGGCAGATTCGGCTAGGCGCCCACGTCCAGTTCACATGCACAACAGATATGATATAAAATCGTAAATTGGGTCTTACTATGGCTGATCTTTCATCAGAATGTTGATCAAAGTGTCCTTTGTCAAGATGAGTCGTTGGTTCCGTTCAGAAATGTTCTTTTCCCACTGCATTTAGCACAGGTACCGGCCGAGTGGCACGAATTTCTCAAACGTAAATACAATCCGACAACGGTACACCGAAAAACTCCCGGAAAAATTCAAATAATCTGATTAAACTATATTGAAAAAACATACATTACGATGATATGGTCACATGTATCAAACAAAATTCGACAGCGGAGATAGTTTGCATACATAACGCCAGCAAAACAGTACACCAACGCAGCTCAAATTCGAGCGATTCAGTAAACCGGAAGTTGTCGGTCACGCCAAAGAATTGGGTCCTATTTCACGTCAGTCCCAGATAAACAAAGAATTTCTCCTCTGACGTCATCTTGACAACCAGAGGAAGGAGAACAGGTGTGTTTCTGGTCATAGGGGGCACGACCATATATAGGCAGAGCTTTGAAGCCAGCATAACACATCTTGATTTTATGTTCTTGGTCATGGAAAGTGCTGTTGAATGACTTCTGTATCACTCAGAGACAAAATTGAAACGGATTTAGAAACTAGAGATTGTCTTCTTTCCAATGGTATGATTCATATGCATATAGTAAGAGCAATGATTGAATAAGAGGCAGTTTAATCTGTAGAGCAAATTATGCTAAAGCGAAAATATTACCCCCTGTATTCTCAAGAGGTTTTAACTCCATTATCTTACCTCATTTGCACTCACTGTATATAGACTTTTTGTTTTCTTCTTTTCTACTGTATTATTGACTGTATGTTTTGTTTATTCCATGTGTAACTCTGTGTTGTTGTATGTGTCGAACTGCTAAGCTTTATCTTGGCCAGGTCGCAGTTGCAAAGGAGAACTTGTTCTCAACTAGCCTACCTGGTTAAATAAAGGTTAAATTAAAAAAACACAAAAATGTTCTGACCAACTGTCAGGTGGCTTCACTGACATTTTCAACATGTCCCTGATTGAGTCTGTAATACCAACATGTTTCAAGCAGACCACCATAGTCCCTGTGCCATAGAACACAAAGGCAACCTGCCTAAATGACTACAGAACCGTAGCACTCACGTCCGTAGCCATGAAGTGCTTTGAAAGGCTGGTAATGGCTCACATCAACATCATTATCCCAGAAAACCTAGACCCACTCCAATTTGCATCCCACCCAAACAGATCCACAGATGATGCAATCTCTATTGCACTGCCCTTTCCCACCTGGACAACAATAAAACTTATGTGAGAATGCTATTCATTGACTACAGCTCAGCATTCAACACCATAGTACCCTCGAAGCTCATCACTAAGCTAAGGATCCTGGGACTAAACACCTCCCTCTGCAACTGGATCCTGGACTTCATGACGGGCCGCCCCCAGGTGGTCAGGGTAGGTAGCAACACATCTGCAACGCTGATCTTCAACACTGGAGCCCCCCAGCGGTGCGTGCTCAGTCCCCTCCTGTACTCCCTGTTCACCCATGACTGCATTGCCAGGCACAACTCCAACACCATCATTAAGTTTGCAGACGACACAGCAGTGGTAGGCCTGATCACCGACAACGTCGAGACAGCCTATAGGGAGGAGGTCAGAGACCTGGCCGGGTGGTGCCAGAATAACAACCTATCCCTTAACGTAACCACGATTAAGGAGATGATTGTGGACTACAGGAAAAGGAGGACCGAGTACACCCCAGTGTCCACATCACCAACAAATTAGAATGGTCCAAACACACCAAGACAGTCATGAAGAGGGCACGACAAAGCCTATTCCCCCTCAGGAAACTAAAAAGATTTGGCATGAGTCCTGAGATCCTCAAAAGGTTCTACAGCTGCAACATCGAGAGCATCCTGACTGGTTGCATCACTGCCTGCTACGGCAATTGCTCGGCCTCCGACCGCAAGGCACTACAGAGGGTAGTGCGTACGGCCCAGTACATCACTGGGTCTAAGCTTCCTGCCATCCAGAACCTCTACACCAGGCGGTGTCAGAGGAAGGCTCTAAAAATTGTCAAAGACTCCAGCCACCCAGTCATAGATTGCTCTCTCTACTACCGCACGGCAAGTGGTACCGGAGTGCCAAGTCTAGGACAAAAAGGCTTCTCAACAGTTTTTACCCCCAAGCCATAAGACTCCTGAACAGGTAATCAAATGGCTACCCAGACTGTTTTGTGTGCCCCCCCCAATTCCTCTTTTACGCTGCTGCTACTCTCTGTTTATCATATATCCACAGTCACTTTAACTATACATTCATGTACATATGTACATACTACCTCAATTAGCCCGACTAACCGGTTCGCCCACACATTGGCTAACCGGGCTATCTGCATTGTCACCCGCCACCCACCACCCCCTCTTTATGCTACTGCTACTCTCTGTTCATCATATATGCATAGTCACTTTAACCATATCTACATGTACATACTACCTCAATCAGCCTGACTAACCGGTGTCTGTATGTAGCCTCGCTACTTTTATAGCCTCGCTACTGTATATAGCCTTGCTACTGTTTTACACTGTCTTTTTACTGTTGTTTTTATTTCTTTACTTACCTGTTGTTCACCTAATATCTTTCTTGCACTATTGGTTAGAGCCTGGAAGTAAGCATGTCACTGGTCCGAACCTGTTGTATTCGGCGCACGTGACAAATCAACTTTGATTTGATTTGACGGATGGTGGTGGCAGCATCATGCTGTGGGGATGTTTTTCCATTGGCAGGGACTGGGAAACTGATCTGAACTGAATAAATGATGGATGGCGCTAAATACAGGGAACTTCTTGAGGAAAACCTGTTTCAGTCTTCCAGAGATTTGAGACTGGGATGGAGGTTCACCTTCCAGCAGGACAATGACCCTAAGCATACTGCTAAAGCAACACTCGAGTGGTTTAAGGGGAATCATTTAAATGTCTTGGAATGGCCTAGTCAAAGCCCAGACCTCAATCCAATTGAGAATCTGTGGTATGACTTAAATATTGCTGTACACCAGCAGAACCCATCCAACTTGAAGGAGCTGGAACAGTTTTGCCTTGAAGAATGGGCAAAAATCCCAGTYGCTASATGTGCCAAGCTTATAGAGACATACCCCAAGAGACTTGCAGCTGTAATTGCTGCACAAGGTGTCTCTACAAATTATTGATTTGGGGGCGGGGGGGGGGGGGGGGGGGAATTGTTATGATGCTCAAGTTCTTTTGATTTGTCTTATTTCTTGTTTGTTTCACAATAAAAAATATCTTCAAAGAATATCTTCAAAGTGGTAGGCATGTTGTGTAAATCCAATGATACAAACCCCCCGAAAATCAATTTTAATTCCAGGTTGTAAGGCAACAAAATAATAAAAATGGTAAGGAGGGTGAATACTTTCACAAGCCACTGTACTACCGTACCCTGTTCAAAGGCACTTTAAAATATTTTGTCTTGCCCATTCACCCTCTGAGTGGCACACATACACAATCCTTGTCTCAAGGCTTAAAAATCCTTCTTCAACCTGTCTCCTCCCCTTCATCTACACTGATTGAAGTGGATTTAACATCAATCAAGTGACATCAATACGGGATCATATCTTTCACCTGGACACCTGGTCAGTCTATGTCTAGGAAATAGCATGATGTTCATAATGTTTTGTACACTGAGTGTTTATACTGTATTCTAGTCAAGGCTCATCCTATATAACTGTCGTACACACCTGTTCTATTAATGTATTGTCCATACTGTCTATACACACCATTATATATGTGTACGCGACCAATAATATTGTATTTGTTTAGCTATATAGAGAAAGGAACACACATTTAAAATATTCTGCCTCCCACATGGATCCTAGTCTTACAATAAGACAATCAATATAACATTGAGATTGAATCTTCCATTTTAATTAGCAATTACATCCAACTTAGGTCGCATCAGGGGCCTCTTACAAGCTACATAGACAGACAAACACTGTATCATTCATGAATCCTTGTGTCTTGATCACAATCTTAATTAAAAGTCGACTTTGGGAGTCCAGTAGAGCTGTTTCTGCAACAACGAGCTCAGAAATCACTGTAATCAACTTACCGTATAACACAATCAATATTACATGGAGTAGAATAATGACCAGTACCGGTACCAAGCCTTCGGACTAATTGTGCAAGTGAAGTCACAAAGGAAGAGGGGATGGGAGAGGTCTCTTGACATTTCTCAGCAGCACCGTCCAACACACTGAGAATGTCAAAAGTAACTCCCACATGCCCTTCTTCTTTCTCTCTTTCATTAAAGCACACTGAGACGACACTGACAGAAGAAGCTATCCCTTGGCCACACTTTCCCACAATGCACTGCAAGGCAAGGCAGGGAAAAGATGATAAAGATGTTGTAACGCTCTTCTACCTCGTCCTCCTCCTCAGACGAGGAGAGGAGAGAAGGATCAGATGACCAAAATGCAGCGTTGTAATTAGACATGATATTTATTAAACAAGGACGAAAACGAACACGAAAATATACTTGAAAATAATAAACGGAGTCAACAGACCTGAACAAACGAACTTACATAACACGGAGAACGCACGAACAGGAAAATAGACTACACAAAAACCGAATGAACAAAACGAAACAGTCCCGTGTGGTGCAAACAGACACAGACACGGAAGACAACCACCCACAACAAACAATGTGAAACCACCTACCTTAATATGGTTCTCAATCAGAGGAGATGAAAACCACCTGCCTCTAATTGAGAACCATATCAGGTCACCCATTAACCAACATAGAAACGCATAACATAGAATGCCCACCCACACTCACGCCCTGACCGACTAACACATACAAAAACAACAGAAAACAGGTCAGGAACGTGTCAGATGTAAAAAAAGATTATCTTATTTATAGTGATTCACATAAAGGTGAAACCCATCTCCCTGGCCTTTCAGTCCATCATCAGGCATCAAAATAGTTTGAGTGGAAAATCATCTCATCCTCATGTGTCCTACAAGCAGAAGAGGAGCAGTGAGAATGGGTTTTGCTGTTTGACTCTCTCTCACTCTCTACTGCATCTGCTGTCTCTAACTCTGAATGCTTGGCTATGGAAAGCCAACTGACACTTACTTCTGAGGTGCTGACCTGTTGCACCCTCTACAACCACTGTGATTAGTATATTTGACCCTGCTGGTCAACTATGAATGTTTGAACATCTTGGCCAAGTTCTGTTATAATCTGCACCCGGCACACCCAGAAGAGGACTGGCCACCCCTCAGAGCCTGGTTCCTCTCTAGGTTTCTTCCTAGGTTCCTGCCTTTCTAGGGAGTTTTTCCTGGCCACCGTGCTTCTACATCTGCATTGCTTGCTGTTTGGGGTTTTAGGCTGGGTTTCTGTATAGCACTTTGTGACATCAGCTGATGTAAAAAGGGCTTTATAAATACATTTGATTGATTGTTTGACAGTAAAAGCCGGACGAAGTAGCCGCAACTATTTCAATGTAATTCCTGTACTAGAGTGGAAATGCTTGTTTTGTTCCACCTCTAAAGAATGACGCAGGCTCCTTATACATATTCACGAATTGAGGTTGTGAACATCATTGTGCATTCCATGTGGAGTGGAGAAAAACAACAGCAAATAAGGCACTGACAGCTGTCATTGTAGCTAACTAGCATGCTAATCTTATCTAGCTAGCTGTTATCTGTTGTTGCTGGGTTCTTTTTTACTATACACTATTCAAAAGATTAGCCAGCTGGCTATGGCTGCTTCTGGAGGAGAATTTGTCATAAGCATTTTGGCGAAAACTTCACCACAGATGGATAGGGGGAAACCAGCAACTTTGACTTCGCCGTCTATTGTTATCTCCAAAGTTTTTACATCTTCCATAAATTGCAGCCACAAATCCATCATAGCAATAGTTAGAAAGAATAAGTTAATATGGATAACAATTGAACGGTTTGGGCTAGACATGCATTTTTTCTACATTGTAATGTACAAGGTGCAAACTTTGGTAGGCTGCTGGTATGCTATTCTGCTGTAGTACAGTAAATCCAAGTCAGCCCGTGCTCGTGGTTCTCACAGGAGAAGTGAAATAATAGGTAAAAATGACTTCGCTCATGATGCATGCTGCTCAAATGATATGTAACAACACCCTGAGTGCATTGGAGGAAACACCAACACAAATGTAACAACAGCAGAACAAAAAAGCTAAACAAGTTCCTTGAATTTACTTTCATGGGTGTCACGATCGTCGAAATAACATTCGGACCAAGGCGCAGCGTGATATGGGTTCCACATCTTTTTATTCGTGAAACGCACAAGTGGCCAACATAGAAATAAAACAACCTAGATTACTTACCCTAGTCACACCCCGACCTAACCAACATAGAGAATAAAAAGGCTCTCTATGGTCAGGGTGTGACAATAGGGGCCTTTTCATCATAGGATAGACACTTGTGAAATAGTGCTTTCTAGCTGCACTAATCACAGCAGTGGTACGTGTAGCGAAGCAGCAACGCTTTAGTGGTCTTGGGGTGATGGGGGCAGCAGGGTTGCAAAATGCAATCATATCATGCAGTTATATAATTTATAAAATGGTCATACTGTGTGGTCATACTGGTGGCCCAACACCCTCAATGCGAGCTGTGGCAAYAAGGTTTGCTGTGTCTGTCAGCGTAGTGTCCAGAGCATGGAGGCGCTACCAGGAGACAGGCCAGTACATCAGGAGACGTGGAGGAGGCCGTAGGAGGGCAACAACCCAGCAGCAGGACCGCTACCTCCGGCTTTGTGCAAGGAGGAGCACTGCCAGAGCGCTGCAAAATGACCTCCAGCAGGCCACAAATGTGCAAGTTTGGTCCTCTTCTTCTTTGTGCACGTTCTCATCCTGCTTCAGGTCTTCCTCGACCTCTGGCTCGGCCTCTGCCTCTTCCTCTACCTCCTTCTCCTCCTCTGTGTACTCCTCCTCTCACCCTCACTCTTCTTCTGACTCCTTCCATTTTGGTTGAAGGCAGGTGAACCTACCTGCTGCATTTGTATAGTGCTTAAACCTGATTGGTGTGTCTACAATTTAGCAATCATGTGTTTGTGCACCTGATGGCTGTGTTTAACAGATTGGCTCATAGGTGTGGTAATTTGACAGTCAGTGCTTTGGAATTGCAAGGAAGTGACATCATGATATACATCTGTGTCTGATGTATACAAGTGTGTTTGTGTTTTGCAAATCACTGTGTGTAATGTTTTGCAAATATTGTGAAGCTGACAATGTGCTTACAGTTGTGCAAATCTAGCCTTGTGTTTTGCTCCTTGAGTGTAAGGTTTTGCTAATTGTGGGAAAAGTTCAATTTTAGTGTGTAAGCAATCGTAAAAAACTGTAATAAAGGGAAAAGGAAAGGGCAACTGAAATGTGTCTTCCGCATTTAACCCAACCCCTCTGAATCAGAAAGTTGCAGGGGGCTGCTTTAATCGACATCCACGTTTTCGGCACCCGGGGAACAGTGGGTTAACTGCCTTGCTCAGGGACAGAACGACAGATTTTTTCCTTGTCAGCTCGGGGATTTGATCTAGCAACAATGCCATGCTGGTGGGTGGTAACATTCAAATAAAATCCAGCCCTGAAAAGAAACGTTTTCCACAAAGTTCCCACTTCGGATTTCCCAATTCAAGCCCACATATACCATACTTCGACAAAAACGATGACTTATTGACTTAAATTGATGTGCAACATCATGGGTAAGCTTTGGGCGTCGTCTTTCACCTGAAAAAAAAAAGATTTTCGCTGTTGTGGTATTTAAACCTAATTTATTATAATGAAGTAAACGAGCTACAGGTAACTGCCAAAATAATGGAAACGCTTGAGTAAATGAGGGATACAAAGTATATTGAAAGCAGGTGCATCCACATAGGTGTGGTTCCTGAGTTTATTAAGCAATTAACATCCCATAATGCTTAGGGTTATGTGTAAACATATGGGCAGGCCATTATTTTGGCTACCATGGATATGCCCCCATAGGATGACAATGCCCCCATCCACAGGGCACGAGTGGTCATTGAATGGGTTGATGAGCATGAAAACGACGTAAACCATATGCCATGTCCATCTCAGTCACCAGATCTCAACCCAATTGAACACTTATGGGAGATTCTGGAGCGGTGCCTGAGAGTGTTTTCTACCACCATCAATAAAACACCAAATTATTGAATTTCTTGTGGAAGAATGGTGTCGCATTCCTTCAATAGAGTTCCAGACACTTGTAGAATCTATGCCAAGGTGCATTGAAGCTGTTCTGGCTCGTGGTGGCCCAACACCCTATAAAGACACTTTATGTTGGTGTTTCCTTTACTTTGGCAGTTACCTGTACATCACTGCTGAAATATTGTATCAACTCACTACACATAAACAGCTATTACAATAACTTCCATTTGAAGCCATTTTGTTCTTATTCCATATATAATTAATATGTTTAAGCGGTAGATATGATGATGGCTTTGCTTTTGATGCAGTCTGGTCTGGCTGTGAAAGCTCCTCATCACATCTGTAGAGGATTTCACAACATCAAGGCAAAGCTGTCAGACCAGGAAAAGCATCAATCTCTATGCAGTGTCCACAGTTCGTGTACGTGCAAGCGTCTGTGCGCAGGTGTGCGCATGTGCATGTGTACGCAGACTAGCTTGTACATGTCTGTACTCCCTTGTGTGTGAGTCCATCAGCCTTTGTGTGACTGTGGTCTGCAGCATATGAATGTTTGTGTGAGCATTGTAATGTGTGATTTTCCACTTGGGGTTCAGGCTGCCAATCAAGCCCTGTATGCTCGCTATGTGTGACCTGTGCCTGCGAGACGCTGCTCCTCTGGGGATCCATCAGAAGGAAAGATCCAACCAGTCAAATAATATGGAGATTGTCTGGATGGGGCTGATGGGGCCCTTAGAGCCAAGATCTCATTTACATATGGAAAACATGGCAGGTGGAGACCATTACTGAAAACAGATTTAGCCAGACCATCTCATGAATAAAATACGCATTACACAGGTTTATTGTATTTAGCAGCACTTGATGATATGAAGATCTTAAAGGGAAGAAAATAGAAAATTGCATCTCCGGAATGTTAATCCAGGGAAATGCTGCTTCCCTATGCTGCTAGGCTGGGAGTGGACTTCTGGGAACACTGAAATAGTATGGGAGTCAGAGGAGCGGTGTGACTCAGCGGTGGCAATCTAAAGGCGTTTACTGCATGTTAGTTCTATAGGGGAAGCACGGTCTGTGACAGCACATCACTTTAGATCTCCCACTGTAACAGTGTAACAACTCTGTGGGGATTTCAGTATCCAGGTGTTGCAGCGAACGGTTGTCGCTCCAGCTCGGCTGAATATCTCAGAGCTGTTTCTGGTGAATATCTATATCCACAGGTTTTTTCCCACTTGTTTCTGTCTACTGTTGTTGTTGTCATCAGTAGATTCTCAGTTTTTCTGTGTTTTTCTGTTCCTCCTCTCCGGTGGCGATGGCTGTCAACCGGCTGAGAAGATAAACATTATCAAAGCGATTCCCGGTTTTGAGATTTGCTTCCAAAAACGTGTTTGTTAGTGAGCATGTGTTAGCAATACGCTTCAGAGATAACAAGAGGTTTGGCATCTGATAGACATTTGAAGTTCGCAGCAGCTGAGCAGCCTCTCCTCTCTTCAGAGAAATAGATGACACATGAGAGATACCTAAATAGTCCTGATGAAGTTCAATGACTCATGTAGTTGAGAGAAACACACAATCGAAAGCAAATGAGCAAGCTAGCCAGTTGAATCTAGAGCAGTACTGAACTTCTCACTTTGAAGCCTCAAACATAGAAATGGAATGTATAGGTAGCCGCACATGACTGACAATGATCAGTCTATGCACTGCATAGCGATGTGCAAAGGTCTTGAACATTGCTCCCATTTGAACATACCCTAGATCTTGTGGATGCACTTCAAGTATGTCAAGCAAAATATAGACAATGGAGAAGGGATGGAGAGAGTGAGTAATACCTCCTCTCGTCATACTGAGAGGTGAGTAAGACTTTCAGTGCCTTTAGAAAGTATTCATACCCCTTGACGTATTCCACATTTTCTTGAGCTACAACATGAATTCAAAATGGATTAAATCTTTCTTTTTTTTATAACCCATCTACACACAATACCCGATGATGACAAGGTGAAAACATGTTTTTCAGAAATATTTGCTAATTTATTGAAAACTAAATACAGAAATATCTAATTTACATAAGTATTCACACCCCTGAGTCAATACATGTTAGAATCACCTTTGGCTGTGATTACAGCTGTGAGTCTTTCTGTGTAAGTCTCTAAGAGTGTTGCACACTTGAATTGTACAATATTTGCACTTTATTCTTTTAAAATTCTTCAAGCTCTGGTTGCTGGTTGTTGATCATTGCTAGATAGCAATTTTCAAGATTTGACATAGATTTTCAAGCCGATTTAAGTAAAAACTGTAACTAGGCCACTCAGGAACATTCAATGTTGTTTTGGTAAGCAACTCCAGTGTATATTTGGCCTTGTGTTTTAGGTTATTATTATTGTTGGAAAGCAGACTGAACTAGGTTTTACCCTAGGATTTTGCCTGCGCTAGCACAAGTCTGTTTATTTTTATCAAAACAATAATTACCTAGTCCTTGCCGATGATGCAGCCACCACCATGCTTGAATATATGAAAAGTAGTACTCAGTGCCCGAAAACAACGCATTGTATTCAGGACATCAAGTTAATTTATTTGCCACATTTTTTGCAGTTTTACTTTAGTTCCTAATTGCAAACAGGATGCATGTTTTGGAACATTTTATTCTGTACAGGCTTCCTTCTTTTCACTCTGTCAATTATGTTTGTATTGTGGAGTACCTACAATGTTGTTGATCCATCCTCAGTTTACAACTATCACAACAATAAACTCTGTAACTGGCCTCATGGTGAAACCCCTGAGCAGTTTCTTTCCTCTCCAGTAACTGAGTTAGGAAGGACACCTGTATTTTTGTAGTGACTGGGTGTATTGATACACCATCCAAAGTGTAATTAATAACTTCACCTTGCTCAATGGGATATTTAATGTATGCGTTTAATGTTTACCCATCTACCAATAGATGCCCTTCTTTGCGAAGCATTGGAAAACCTCCCTGGTCTTTGTGGTTTGAAATTCACTGCTCTACTGAAGGACCTTACAGATAATTGTATGTGTGGGGTACAGAGATGGGTACAGTCATTCAAAAATCATGTCCATGCAACTTACTATGTGACTCGCTAAGCATATTTTACTCCTTAACTTATTTAGGCTTGCCATAACAAAGGGGTTGAATACGTATGGATTCAAGACATTACAGATGTTATTTTTAATTTATTTGTAAACATTAAAAAAAACATAATTCCATTTTGACATTATGGGATATTGTGTGTATGCCAGTGACACAAAATCTCAATTTAATCCATTTTAAATGCAGGCTCGAACACAACAAAAAAGTTAAATGGTGTAAATACTTTCTGAAAGTGCTTGGTGCCGGTGCAGCGATGGTGGGATTAACATGAGAGGCGGGCATATGGTGTCATACCAACAGGCTTTTATCCATGCCCACACCCATCTCCCTCTGCTGCTCTGGGCTTTATATGTCGGTCTCTGGAACATTTCCTACATTCTGTTAGCCAATCACTGTCCACCATCTGTCTATTCCCTTCACTTCTGACATGGCAGTAGGAGTTGCATTTTGGCACGCTCGGTTGAGTAGAATTCTGAGAGA
Source organism: Salvelinus sp. IW2-2015 (assembly GCF_002910315.2). NCBI lineage: Eukaryota > Metazoa > Chordata > Actinopteri > Salmoniformes > Salmonidae > Salvelinus > Salvelinus sp. IW2-2015. The sequence continues at coordinate 62,748,631 of NC_036855.1, forward strand.
CTCAACAAATATGGACAGACGAACACACCACGGTATGATGCATGATAGGGTTGGGCAATGTCAACCTTTGTCCTATCATCATTAAGTATCAATAAAACATTTTGATTTACAATGGTATTGCCCCCTATTGGCCAAATTAAATTAAATAAATCATTGGAGAAACAAAGTGACAACATTTAATAAAAAATACAGCTAAAATGGGCCACTAGCGCGGGGTCGCATGCTACGGGGGAGACGAGAGGAATCCTGACCAAATATATTTTGGAGCTAAAACTTTTTTAGTAGCTTATTAATGTTGGTGTGTGTCTGTGTGTGTGAGAAATTGCCAAGAAACTGAAGATCTAGTACAATGCTGTGTACTACTCCCTTCACAGAACAGCGCAAACTGGCTCTAGCCAGAATAGAAAAAGGAGTGGGAGGTCCCGGTGCACAACTGAGCAAGAGGACAAGTACATTAGAGTTTAGTTTCAGAAACAGACGCCTCACAAGTCCTCAACTGGCAGCTTCATTAAATAGTACCCGCAAAACACCAGTCTCAACATCAAAAGTGAAGAGGCGACTCCGGGATGCTGACCTTCTAGGCAGAGTTCCTCTGTCCAGTGTCTGTGTTCTTTTCCCCATCTTAATATTTTCTTTTTATTGGCCAGTCTGAGATATGGCTTTTTCTTTGCAACTGCCTAGAAGGCCAGTATTCCAGAGTCGCCTCTTCACTGTTGACGTTGAGACTGGTGTTTTCCAGGTACTAGGAATAGGCCACTTAGCATGGCTCTACTGTGGGCTGCCCGGTCAGCTCTTTACTGCGTGGTGCCGGTCAAGTAGAAATAGGCTAAACATCATCTGTCACATCACGATGTCTTCACCATTGATGATGGCTGTCATTCATCTTCGATATCTGATACTATCGTAATGTCGGCCAACCCTAATGAATGCATAGACCATTGACACACAAGCACATTCACAGACAGAAACGTAGGCACACGCATGTACAAGGACACACGTTTGATTTGATTTGACAAGGTATGCAGAAAGCATAGGCACACAACCACATACACACATATTTAATAAGGTATTAACAGCACTGATTAATGATAATACAGGATCATTTGCCCCTTCGATACTGCAGATCTAACCCTCACTGAAATCATTGCAATGTTTTGGAATAATTCACATTTTAATTAGCTTGAGCTCTGTCTGTGGTACACCCTCTCTCATCTCACACACTGGCAGAAGAACTCACACATTTCCACTAAACTCCCATTGCCTGACAGAAAAGATAGTCTAACACACTCGGCCCACACACACTCACTGCATTTGGTTCACACTGTGATGTGTTTGGAACAGAGGGATGGGATACAGCTGTGACCTCTAGCGCTTGGCCGACCTTCCCATCAGTACCTGCTAGTCTTGGATTTCAGTGGGTATCTTTTGGGCACTGGTGTTATCAAAGCCACCTTCTGCCTAGATGTATGAGATTCCAGAATAATCCAGGTTTTATCCTGGGAACATTGCAGATCCTGATGCGGACCCTTCAGGCTGGCCAAACGGACCTCCAGAGTCAGCACTACAGACCATTCTGGCTACTGCACAGAGCTCCAAATAATCACTCACTAACAGCCTTTCTATCTGTAAAATCCTCTAAAAGTAGGCCTATGTACATTAGCTTTGTGGTGATGACTACAGACAACTTATTAAATCAGTGCTTTGTACAGTATTACATTTCACTGGCTACAGTATGAGGAAAACACTTTATGTACAATCTCCTTCTAGTACTGAGATGTTTCTGGTATCTGTGCACTGAGAAGGATTTGGATTCCAGATCCGCACACACAGACACAATGCAATGAACATATTGGCTAGCTCTCTACCCAATACATCTCAGAATGTGCTTGACTCTGGCTGTATTGTCCCTCTTTGACAGTCATAATAACAGTGTTGCTGGCCAAGGCAGCCAAGCATTAAGCTTTCTGAGCTCTTCGTTTTCACAAACAGGAATATCTCTGCACGACTCACAAAGACAACTTGACAGGCCACCAGAAAACTGCCAGTTGGTTAAAATAAAACAATTGTGCCTGCTAAAACACTGGTGCCTGCTTTGCAAACCGAACGTGGGCTAGGCAGATACCAGGCAAACAAAAGGCTCAGCGGGCAGAAGAATGGCATTGCGAGGGGGGTGGAGGAGGGATGGGGGATGGGCAATGTGGATGTGGTGGCAGCCACCCAAAGCCCAGCTAGCTTAAGACCTGTCTGTCTGTAGACAGGAGTTAGGGGAATGTGTTCTCTGTCAGCTCGCAGTTCTCAGCCCGCTTGTCTCAGGATTTGGCACGGCTCAGTGAGATTCAGCCAGGGTTTGGCACAGGGCTAGGGGTCAGGCGCTCACCCCCTGGGGAAGCCGTTTACGGTTAATTGCTCCCCACTCTGGCCAAGCTGACCTCGGCCCTCCTGGAGAGAGACAACCTCTGACAGGGAAACTAGAGGACTGGAAAAATAGGTACAGAGAAGGACAGGGCCAGAGAGAGAGAGAGGGGGAGAGATAAATAAATAAAAAGATAGATAGAGAAAGATAGAACCATGGTCTGCAGCCAGGTCACTTATTGCTTCCCGAGTCACACTCTGCTCTGTATCTGTCCAGTAACATATCTAACAGAGACATGACCTATGAGAGCCTCTCTAGACAGGCTACGGTCGACATCAATCATAGAATACAGGTCCACTCATCATTATGTCAACACATTGACAAAATAACAACAGTCCCCATTGGCAGCATATGCCAGTGACTATGGGATGCCAGCTATTCATCAAGATGGAATTATACCAGTTTCTTCATGGGTTTAGGTTTGTGTAGTAAAAAGAACGAGAGAGAGAGAAGAGAGAGAGAGAGTGAGAGAGAGGATGTAGCTGGCGGCACTCATGAGAGGAACTACAAACCGCTGAGCATCCTGACCCCATTTAAACTACAAAACCCATCACAACCTGACCCCTTTAATGACCCACTTGTCATCCTGCCTCAGTAAAGGCATTTACTTTAATAATACAGAATGCTGCCTGTTCAGTTTGTGCTCAAAAATAAACCTGGCAGTTTGTAAATACCGGGTTTCAATCTATTTCACTATTAAATTAGCAATCAAAATGGTTTAACTGGCTTATAACTGCATGGTGAAGGTTTTTAATGAACAATCAACATTGCATGTAGATTTTTGAAAGTTATTATTATTGCTTGACAAGTTTTCACTCTCTGAAGGAACATGCTACCTAGAGAAACATAAGCCTGGATGACAGGAGGACTGAAGGCAGACACACACATATTTTAACTCCACATGGGTCAGCAGGTATCATCTGGCCCATTCAAGCTCATGCTGACTGGTTGGCGATGTTATTAATCCACAGAGACAGTACAGAAAACTAGCGCGATAGTTCAAAACTCATACTGTAACTGAAGTGAAGGTGCAGCCCTGTTTGAACTGTACACATTACTCTGCTCTATGAGAGCCCGGATCAGATTGAGACTTTATGAAACCTCATGATGCAAGAAAGGAGCTGAGCCTATCCAAAATATCCCAATACATTAAGCCCTCCCAGATGTATTAGCTTGAAACAGGGGACAGAGGAAGGGGAGAGAGATAAGGGAGGGAGTCTGGTCAATATACATATGTCAACTATTAATAGAAGTAGCTGAGGAGGGAGCCGTATTGCAGCTCCCATTACCCCGTACAATGTAACATAAAACGCCTGTTGGCATTAACCATATTTCGCTCTCCGTCCATTTGTTATTTAAGCTAGTAAAGTCACAATATCGCGGAAACCCGTAAACGGACACACTATAATCAACCATTTCAGATTCAATGCTGCTGCGTCTGTCTGTGCGTCTGTCTGTGCATCTGTGCGTCTGTCTGTGCGTCTGTGCGTCTGTCTGTGCGTCTGTCTGCGTCTGTCTGTCTGTGCGTCTGTCTGTCTGTGCGTCTGTCTGTCTGTGCGTCTGTCTGTGCGTCTGTCTGTGCGTCTGGTCTGTCTGTCTGTCTGTCTGTCTGTCTTCTGTCTGTCTGTCTGTCTGTCTGTCTGTCTGTCTGTCTGTCTGTCTGTCTGTCTGTCTTGTCTGTCTGTCTGTCTGTCTGTCTGTCTGTCTGTCTGTCTGTCTGTTCTGTCTGTCTGTCTGTCTGTCTGTCTGTCTGTCTGTCTGTGTTGTGTGTGTGTGTGTGTGTGTGTGTTTTTGTGTGTGACCACTGCTGCTGATCCAAACATATTAAGGATAAATATATGAAAGCGTTTAGAGAATGAAGAGAATGAGCCAGGGCCACATTGCTCATTAGTGCTTGTCAGGCTAATGGTCCCGGTGGAATCTGGGATACATTCCTCGCTCTGAGACACCACATAAAGCAATCAGGAGCTGAGCAGATGTTCTGCTTGGGTTTTAATAGCGTATTTACGATGTAAATACCTCCTTTATGTCTCTCTCCACATCTCTCTCTCCACATCTCTCTCCACATCTCTCTATCTCTGCCTCACCCTTTCCTGTTTCTCCACAGCTGAGCAGATACATTGTTTAATGTTCAGAGGTGGATTGATACTAGTGTTCCTAATGGCTGTTTCTCCTAAACGTCTATTGGAACACTCTAAGTCTAAGCCCCTGAGCCGGGGGAGGGGTGGTTCAACTAAGCTAACATAATGGAATTGTTTTAAGACTGTCATACCAAAGATCATTTAGCTATTTGATTTGGAATTTTAAGACCTCTTAAGGTATCAAAAAATCTATTAAAAAATGATTTGATGAAACATTGAAATTGGCATTACTGCTATTAGCCCATAGAAATGTAATTGAATAACACAGCGGTCCCCAACCACCGGGCCGGTACTGGTCCGCGGCACATTCGCTACCAGGCTGCATGGAAAGGAAAAATTATTATATATATTTGTTTTTAATCTGTAAAATAAAATAATAATGATATACAATTATAGGCTATTTGTGCAGTAATTACATTGCACTTGGTGCAGTCTGTTGGTCCTGTTCTCACCACTCTAATATCTCTGTCACGCCCACAACAGTTCACAGATTTTGAACTTGAGTAATGCGCACGCCGCGAGTTCATCACGGTCTGCGTGAGCTGTATTGCCCGCCAACTTTGTACTAACTAGCTATGTTAGCTGACATGAATAAAAACAAACAAAGGTCGCTGGCGAGCTTCTTCGGAAGGGGTAAGGGAGGCCCAACAACGATGTCGATAATGTAGACTGCAGAGCCCGAGACTGCAAAAAAAAAGAAAGCCTCAATCAATAGAAAATATGATGAGTCCTACCTAAAATATGGCTTTATTGCGACAGGTGACTCACATGCTCCAAGCCTGATGTGTATAGTATGAGATAGGCTATCTAATGATGCAATGAAGCCCTCAAAACTGCTTCAGCACATCGAATCCAAGCACCCTGCACTTAAAGACAAACCTGTTGAATTATTTGAGCGAAGAAAACGTGAACAAGAAGGACAGAAACAAGTCTTGAAAGCCACCGCATCAACAAACGTGGCTGCACTGAGAGCGTCATACTTAGTGGCTAGCCATATTGCCAAGAAGCCTTTCACTATTGGCGAGGAGTTGATTCTACCTGCTACTAAGGACATTTGCCATAAACTCTTAGCACAGGTTTCTCTTTCGGCTACCACCGTCACTAGGCGAATTGATGAAATAGCGGAGGACGTTGAGGCACAATTGTTAGAGAGGCTTAACGAGTCACCGTGGTATGCAATCCAGGTAGACAAATCTACCGATGTCGACAACAAGGAAATACTGCTTGTTTATGTGCAATATATATTTCAGGATGATGTGCATGAGGATTTGTTGTGTTCACTGTCCCTGCTGACTAACACAACGGCTACAGAACTATTCAAGTCTTTGGATGATTACATGCAAGGAAAATTGAATTAGTCATTCTGTGTTGGCATATGCACGGATGGGGCTGCTGCCAATACTGGACGATGTCTGGTTTCACAACCCGGGTTAAAGAGGTTGCGCCTGAATGTGAGTCTACGCACCGTGTCATTCACAAAAAATATCACCTGAATTTAACATCGTATTGAATGATGTTATTAAAGTTATCAATCATATCAAAGCATAAGCCCTTAACTCGCGTCTGTTTGGGCAGCTTTGTGAGGAAATGGACACAGAGCACAAACACCTTCTCTTATACACATTAGTCAGATGGCTATCCAGGGGGCGATCGCTTGCCAGAGTGTTTGAGTTACGAGAGCCGCTGCAGAGATTTCTTTCAGAAAAAAGTCACCACTGGCAGCACATTTCAATGATGAGGAATGGGTCGCAAAACTCGCTTACCTGTGCGACATATTCAACCTGCTCAACAAACTAAATCTGGCATTTCAGGGGAGAATGACAACTGTCTTTAAGTTGGCAGATAAAGTGGCTGCATTCAAAGCCATATTGAAACTGTGGGGACGGCGAGTGAACATGGGCATATTTGACATGTTCCAAACTTTCTCCCAGCTGAGTTCGAGCACTACTTCCCAACCACCAAAGACCCACGAAGTGCGAAGGAATGGATCCGCGACCCATTTGTGAATGTCCCAGGTGAATCGTCCATGTCCGTCAGGAAAAATATCAAATCCTTGAGGTTGCAAATGACGGTGGCCTTAAAAGTATGTTTGAGATAACTTAATCTCTGCTGACCTTCTGGATTAAAATCAAGGCTGAATAGATAGCCACAAAAGCACTGAAAACGCTGCATCCATTTCCAACATCCTATCTCTGCGAAGCGGGCTTTTCTTCAATGACGGCAACAAAAACGAAATGACGGAGTAGACTGGACATCACTGTCTCCCATCACCCCTAGATGGGACCATCTTGTTGCCAGGAAACAAGCTCATGGCTCCCACTGATTCAGCGACAAAAAATATAAACATCGTATTGAATGATGTTGAGTTGCAATGTTTTTATTAAATGGTCATTAGAGAAAAATATGCACTTTATGTTTTTATAATATCATTACGTTAGACCTAATTAAACTAAATGTTATGAAAAAGCCTCTATACTAAAGGTATAGGCCTAATCGATATTCCGGTCGTGTCATGAGTGTAGTTTTTAGGCCAAACCGTTCGGACGCTTTTGACATTTTCATGAGTAGATCGTTTTTCTGCCACCTTTCACCACAGATGATATCTCTAGCTTAAACAGACAGATTTTGATGGATTTTTATTATTATGTTAATTCGATGTTAATTTATGTTAATGCATTATGTTAATACACTTTCAGAGTCTATTCGACGTTAACCTACTCAATCTCACTCACAGACACACACAGACACACACACAACACAACACAAACACACAACTGAACGCTCTTAAGGCAGAGAGAGTAAAAGCTTGTGAGTAGGGTTGCAAAGCTACAAGTAATTTACAAAAGTTACTGGAATGTTTTGTAATTTTGGTAATCTATGGCAATCTATGGTAACCTTGGTAATATAGAATTGAATAACTTAAATATATATATATATTTATATAGTATTTAAACAGTAAAAAGCATCTAATCAACAATGGCATTATGTTCAATGAACTCTGCAACTCTTCCAACTAGTGACTTTTTCACAACTGACACCAGTTTGGAGCCAAAACATTTACAACAAAAACATATTGACATTGTAAAATAAATAAAAGTGTGTAAAAAAAAAAATACAGTACCAGTCAAAACTTTGGACACACCTACTCATTCAAGGGTTTTTCATTATTTTTACTATTTTATAAATTGTAGAATAAGATATCAACACTATGAAATAATAATAAGTAACCAATTTTTTTTTTAAATCAATGGCCTACAGAGTGGCGCAGTGGTCTAAGGCACTGCATCACAGTGCTAGCTGTACCACTAGAGATTCTGGGTTAGAGTCCAGACTAGGGTTAGGGGAGGGTTTGTCCTATCGCGCACGAACGACTCCTGTGGCAGGCTGGGCGCAGTGGGCACTGACACGGTCGCGGGTGAACGGTGTTTCCTGGTGCGTCTGGCTTTCGGGTTAAGTGGACATTGCATCAAGAACCAGTGAGGCTTGGTTGGGTTGTGTTTTGGAGGACGCTAGGCTCTCGACCTTCGTCCGTACAGGAGTTGCTGCGATGAGACAAGACTGTAACTACCAATTGGGGAGAAAAAAATTAAATAAAAATCCAAACATATTTTTGATTTTAGATTCTTCAAAGTAGGCACCCTTTGCCTTGATGACAGATTTGCACACTCTTGGCATTCTCTCAACCAGCTTCATGAGGTAGTCACCCAGAATACATTCCAATTAAAACTTCTTAGGGCTAGGGCCTTTCTTTCTCAATTTCATGTTTTCGGCATGTTTTCGCTGTAATAGCAACTGTAAATCCAACAGTGCAGTTAGATTAACAAGAATTTAAGCTTTCAACCAATATAAGACACTTATATGTACCTAAATGTTTAATATCCATAATTGTTATGATTATTTATTTGAATTGCGCACCCTACAGTTTCACTGGAAGTTGTCCCGCTAGCGGAACGCCTTAAATTGAGGCCTCAATTTATTTTGTCTCGCAGTTATAATTAAGCGGGCTAATTGATTAACACACTCTCCTGTACTTTTACTTCACAGAGAGTAAAGCTTATGTCTATTATGACATTAAAAACCCTTAGAGTCAATTGACGCCTTCCGCATCTGAGGTGGAAAGTGACAGAGCTACAGTGGCGTTTGTCAGACGAGGAGACAAAAACGCCTGTATCGTCGAAACTGTCTGGACTACAAACTAATATGACCCCACTATGATGTTCTCCATTTTGTTCTGTGACCCCCACAAGTGTTAAACAAATTATTGGAAGTCTGGAAGTAGTTTTGTGCCCCTCAAAAATAGTGGTAAATATAGTACAGACAGTTCAAAACATTATTCCTTATGATACATTTTGTAACTGTATTTTTTGCCATTTATGAATGTGTTATTCAATGTGTTTTAATGGGCTATAATAGTAAAGGCCAAATTAATTTTTTTACATACATAAAGGGCTCCTAAAATTAAAAAATCCAATAGCTAAATGATCCATGGTATGACCATATTGAAAGAATTCCATATGTCAGCTAGTAGAATCCCATCGGTGAGAGCAGGTCATTTGGCTCCCTAATTTGCATACTGGTAGAGTACTTCTGCAGATAAATTATGAAAATATTCAATGAAGATGTTGAATCCTCACTGCTGGAATAATACGTAGTTGAGTGAAAGCCTGAGAAAAGAAAACAGATTGAAGGTTATAAACGCTAATGTCATGATACTTAGGCTATATGTGTCACGCCCTGACCTTAGTAAGCTGTTTTTTCTCTGTGTTGGTTGGGGCGTGATAGTGACATCTAGGTGTTTTTTGTATTTCTATGGTGGCCAGATATGGTTCCCAATCAGAGGCAGCTGTTTATCGTTGTCTCTGAATGGGGATCATATTTAGGTAGCCATTTCCCCATTGGTATTTGTGGGATCTTGTCTACATTGATGTCGGTGCATTGTTTGTATTTATTTTATTTATTAAAACACTCACTCCCTGAACTTGCTTCCCGACTCTCAGCGCACTCGTTACAGTCTATTCATGGGCGCCTGACTTTGTATAAAAGTTGGGGTGCACAATCTGGCAGGGTCTGGGGTCCTCCCCCTGAAAACTGTTGCATTTTTAAAACAATTTTTCTGCAATTCCTTATTGCTTCTCAAAAGGGAGTCCATGTTAACTTGACAGAACACAACCTTTTTTCTTAGGTATTTGTCTCAATAAACTAAATTGAAAAAGTAGATTCGTTTTTGCTACAATAAATTAAATTGAAAAGGTAGACTAGACTTGTTTTTCTGACTAGATTACTAATCTACCGCCTTTCATCAGTCCCACCCACATAGATAGATTGACAGGTCTGAAACATGGCAACATTTTAAAGGGACAGTTGAAATTGTAAAATTACACATTGATTTCCTTACCCTAAGTTTCCACAGCAGAGAATAAAATACATAATTTGAAGAACAAACATCACTGTGGCAATGCATATCTTGCAGTAAAACTGTAAACATGAACATACTGAAGTGACTCTGAAGAGAAGATAAGTTTAATGTTAAAGGTTATCTTGCTTAGAAAATAGTCCTGATAATATGGGCCTAGACAATATCCAAAACAACTGGATTCATCCATTTTCAGTAACTTTAATTGCAAAGTCATGTAATTGCAATACCACAATTCATTTTACGAATCTGGGAGGTAAAGTCGTTTAAAGTATTCAATAATTTAGCAGTATATTTTGGATGGAATTAAAGCATTAAAATGTACCAGTGGACACCAAAACAGAGCTCATTCTGCATTGTTTTCTGCATGCCGGAACTCCCTGACTGGCAAATGTTTCTGTCTGGCTGGCTACTCCATGTACTTATGAAAAACACTGCGTACGCGCACACACACAGAAACAAACACACACACACACAAACACACAAAAACAGACACAGACACACACACACACCTAATATATTTCATGGCAGGGAGAGTAAAAGCTTGTGAATATAATCCCTTAATAAAAATAATACTTAAAAAAAAAATTACTTACTCTCCCACTCACCTGCTCTCTCAAACTGACCTGCTGTCTCAAACTGACCTGCTGTCTCAAACTGACCTGCTTTCTCCCACTCACTTTCTCTCACCTGTATGTCTTCCAGATCAAATATCCTGATCCTCTCTCACACACAGGTGGTAGCTAGTCTCTTTATTTGAGGCTCCAATTCAGTTATAATTATGCAGGCTGATTGATACTCTCGCATGATAAACAGCTGGAGAGAAAAGTAGGATCTGTGACTTACTAAAATGCCCAGGCCAATCATACTCCTAGAAAACTTCTCCTGAGTCCTCTATCTCCTCCAAGTCAGGTTGTGCCATCCCTCATTGATCCAGCCTGTGGCATCTGTAACTGTCTACTCTGTGGTTTCACATAGTTCTGCATTCTGTGGGCGTCTGTAAGCTACTGTGCAGTAACAAAACGCACCCATACAGTTAGAGGAAATGGCAGATTTCACAATGCGTTCGAGAGTCCTTTCGCCACGTTTCCCCCACTCACCTGTGGAGGGAGAGTATTTTTTATCTGACTGTCATTAGTGCCTTTGTAATGGCTGACTGCATACACTGAGGTGATTTGTGTATGTGTGTGTGGAGGGGGGAGAGGGCAGCAATGCCTTCAGTTACACTACGTAATACCAAGTTTCCTGTAAATCAGATTTGCATTTGGCTAATGAAACGTAAAGAAATATTGGAGTGGGACTAAGGAGGAATAAAATTCTCATTGGTAGACATTAAGAACACAAGCAGGAACAGATTATGTGGACAGACGCAACAGAAGCACGCACACAACACACACACACCCACACACACACACAACAACACAACCACACACACACACACACACCACACACACAACACAACAACACACACCACACACAACACCACACACACCCCCACAGCCAAGTGATTTACATACAAACTCCTCACAACAATTACGCTTTCGCACTTCACCCGTCCACTAAAATAAACATTCTTATAGAGCAACATGTGACCTTGAATTTTTCTAGACAGATCATTTAAATGTGATTAAGTGGCCCTGTGTCATGTCTGACTCAATATGGTGAGATTGGGGTCTGAGAGATGTGTTGGGGCTCTGTTTGAGGAGTTTACATGCAATAATTTTTAATTCCCAGCGGGTCACATGGGAGAGATTGTAATCGGCCAGCAGAACATACGGTGCTGTGGAACAATGCAGGCTGTGTGGGATGGACAAATTGAATAACCAAGTGATATGCATGTATCTCACCACTCTTTTCAACACAGACGCGTAATGAAGTGAAAACACAAGAACATTCTGTGTATGTAATGCACGATGTGTGACTGATACGTGTTTCCTATTGGTTCATACAGAGAAAGGGGAATCGATATGGTTTCACTTCTGTATGAGACTGGAAGTTGTTGTTCAGTCCCCAGGAGAGAGGCATCGGTGGGTAAAAGAACACACCCCAATATATCAAAAGGATCCCGACGTGGAGACACAGCTAGACAGATGGCACAGTACATCTTGGTCGGCAGTAAAAAATAAAGCAACATCACGCACCGCATTGGTGCTGACGTGATGAGGGGAGCTGGGTTGCGGTGTGTGTGTGTGTTACGAATCTCTCTGTGTGTGGTGTTGTGTGTGTGTGTGTGGTGTGTGTGTGTGTGTGTGTGTGTGTGTGTGTTGTGTGTGTGTGTGTGTGTGTGTTGTGTGTGTGTGTTGTGTGTGTGTTGGTGTGTGTGGTGTGTGTTGTGTGTGTGTGTGTGTGTGCGTGTGTGCTGTGGTGCGTGCGTCGTGTGCGTGTGTGTGTGTGTTTGTGTGTGTACAGTATGTGAGCGTGCATACTCAACGCCTGCTTGGCTCGGCAAATGAAACTTTGTATGAACATTGAGATCAGTGCACCCCTTGGCTCGTGTCGAGCCTGCCTATGAATATCAATTTCTGCTTTCTATGAATATCAATTTATAACTGCCTTCATTGCTACGTTGCTAGCCCCGACACCCTACCTGACACAAAAGCAAAGCGCCTTTTTGTTTGTGTCAGCATTTATACCAAAGACTGCTTTCTTGCTCCGCTGCTCAAAAAACAGAGCGGCTCCTTCACCCCAGAGGCTAACTTTCCCTCAAGGACAAGGAGAGACTTTGTGTGTGTTCTCTGAGAAATATTAAAAGGGTGAACACAGTGAATGCAGGCGACAGCAAAGCGGCCCGGGGCAATGGAGCCGTCAACTCCTACTTAACACAGCATATACTGTATGGAGCGCACCAGCTAGTGCTCTGTCCTCCCTTTGAGATAACAAGAGGTTGTGTGTGACTACAGGCTCATCTCCTCCACAGCACACACACTAATGACACACACACACACTCTTTAAGCCGTGTGTATATTACCTCAATCACCTCGACTAACCGGTGCCCCCGCACATTGACTCTGTAACGGTACCCCCTGTATATAGCCTTGCTACTGTTATTTTATCGTTGCTCTTTAATTATTTGTTATTTTTAAATGTTCTTCTTTTTTATTTTTTGTTTATTTATGTTTTACTTCAGTTTATTTTATTAAATACTAAAACTGCATTGTTGGTTAGGGCTTGTCAGTCAGCATTTCACTGTAAGGTTCAGTGCATGTGACAAATAACATTTGATTTGATACAGCATTTTTTATTTGATACAGCATGTTCTTCCAACCTGTTTTACAAGACAGTTGGTAATCAGCTGGTAATCACCATGCTGCTACGATTTGAACCAGCCAATCGGACTCTTCATTTATCCACTAGTGCAGTGGTGTTCAAACTTTTTCAGCAGGGAATCCATTTTTTCTGGTTGAATTTCTGGGGACCCCATTTTTTGGCCAAGAATTTCTCGCGACCCCACCCCAAATCTAAAGATACAGCCTAACAAATAACCTTCAATTCATTACATTTTCATCTCGGACAGTCAGTATTCAAAAACAGATTTGAAAAACAAAACTGATTTGAGCATTCAAATTAAGTCTAATCAAATGTTATTTTATTTCTCACATGAATGCCACAGGTGTAGACTTTACCGTGAAATGCTTACTTGCAAGCCCTTAACCAACAAAGCAGATTTAAAAAGTAAGAAAAATTTGCTAAAAAAAGGAAATATACCAAACAAAAATATAAACGCAACATGTAAAGTATTGGTTCTAGGTTTCAGCTGAAATAAAAGAACCCAGAAATGTTCCAAATGCACAAAAAGCTTATTTCTCTAATATTTTGTGCACACATTTGTTACCATCCCTGTTCGTGAGCATTTCTCCTTTGTCAAGATAATCCATATCAAGAAGCTGATTAAACAGTATGATCATTACACAGGTGCATATTGTGCTGCGGACAATAAAAGGCCACTAAAATGTGCAGTTTTGTCACATAACACAATGCCACAGATGTCTCAATTTATGAGGGAGAGTACAATTGGCATGCATTTTATGTTAATGTCTCTACCATAAGCCGCCTCCAACGTCATTTTAGAGAATTTAACAGTACGTCCAATCGGCCTCACAACCGCAGACGTGTAACCAAGCCAGCCCAGGACCTCCACATCCGGCTTCTTCACCAGCGTGATCGTTTGAGACCAGCCACCCGGACAGCTGATGAAACTGAGGAATATTTCTGTCTGTAATAAAGCCCTTTTTTGGGGAAAAACTAATTCTGATTGGCTGGATCTGGCTCCAAGGAGTACCAAGTCAATGTGCAGGAATACGTGGTAATTGAGGTAATATGTACAGTACATGTAGGCAGGGGTAAATGTCAGCATATTCTATCAGCATATCGATTGTGCTACCAGGGCTGGTAAAACCTTGGATCATTGTTATACTAACTTCCGCGACGCATATAAGGACCTCCCCCGCCCTCCTTTCGGAAAAGCTGACCACGACTCAATTTTGTTGCTTCCAGCCTACAAACAGAAACTAAAACTGCAAGCTCCCGCGCTCAGGTCAGTTCAACGCTGGTCCGACCAATGTGATTCCACGCTTCAAGACTGCTTCGATCACATGGATTGGAATATGTTCCGCATTGCGTCCAACAACAACATTGACGAATACGCTGATTCGGTGAGCGAGTTCATCAGAAAGTGCATTGACGATGTCGTACCCACAGCAACGATTAAAACATTCCCAAACCAGAAACCATGGATTGATTGCAGCATTCGGGTGAAACTGAAAGCGCGAACCACTGCTTTTAACCAGGGCAAGGTGACCGGAAACATGACCGAATACAAACAGTGTAGCTATTCCCTACGCAAGGCAATCAAACAAGCTAAGTGCCAGTATAGAGACAAAGTAGAGTCGCAATTCAACAGCTCAGACACAAGAGGTATGTGGCAGGGTCTACAGTCAATCACGGATTACAAAAAGAAAACCAGCCCCGTCGCGGACCAGGATGTCTTGCTCCCAGACAGACTAAATACACCAAGAGAGAGATCAAAGCATCTCCACAAACTTCTACCGTGCCAATCGGGATCGAGCATCCTGTCGGGCTGTAATCACGCCTGGAAACGGCGCAACTGCTCGCACCCACGAACCGTAAGGCTTCTCAGCAGATGGGTATTGAGGTCTGCACAACGCATCACTGTGGGCAAACTACCTGCCCTTCTCAGGACCCTACACCACTGCGATGTCACAGGAAGGCCATTAAAGGTCATCAAGGACAACAACCCACACCCGGGCTATGCGGCTTGTTCACCGCCGCTTAGTCTATCCGATGGAGGGCGGAGGTCAGTACATGGTGCAACATCAATTGCCAGGAACCGTAGAGTGCTGTAAATAACAGCTTTGCTCTGTTTATCTGCCAAGGTGCGCATCAGTGATCTGTTAAGTACCAGCCAACCACTAACGATATTTAGTGTGCCGCTGCCAACATACGTTGACCTCAACTTCTCAGAGCCACGGTTTTATATAATGGGAATTGATGGATGATGTATGTAGAAAATGGTATCGGTAGCCACCTTTAGATATACAATGCCTCACTTCAATATTATGTTTACATACTCCTAACATTTACTCTCTCCATTGTATATTGTATATACGTGTACTCTATATCATTTATCTGGCATCTGCATCTTTTATGTGGAATACATGTATCACTAGCTCACTTTAAACTAATGCCACTTTATGTGTATATACCTACATACCTCATATCTCATATGTATAGACTGATACTCTATACGCATCTACTGCATCTTGGCCTATCCGTTCTGTAACCATCACTCATTCATATACTCTTATGTACATATTCATTTATCCCTTTACACTTTGTGGTATAGATGGTAGTAGTTGTGGAATTGTTAGGTTAGATA
>NC_036855.1:62765498-62780788 GCF_002910315.2 Salvelinus sp. IW2-2015
CTTGTTGGTTATTACTGCATTGTCGGAACTAGAAGCACAAGCATTTCGCTACACTCGCATTAACATCTGCTAACCATGTGTATGTGACAAATACATTTGATCTGATTCGATTTGATGTGACTAGGCAATCAGGAAGATGATAAACAGAGTAGCAGTAGTGTATGTGAAGAGTGTGAAAGAACGTGAACGTGTGTTTGTGTGCGAATGTAGTGAGTGTGTGTGGTGTCAATATGCATGTGAGTGTATGTAGTGTGTGTGTGTGTATATGTGTGTGTTGGAATGTCAGTGTAGTATGTGTGAGTGTGTGGGTAGACTCCAGTGAGTGTGCATAGAGCCAGTGCAAGAGAGTCAGTGTAAATAGTCCGGGTAGACAAATTTTGATTAACTGTTGAGCAGTATTAAGGCTTGGTGGTATAAGCTGTTCAGGAGCCTTTTGGTCCCAGACATGGCGCTCTGGTACCCCTTGCTGTGCAGTAGCTAAGAGAACAGTCTATGACTTGGGCGGATGGAGTCTGAAAATGTTTAGGGCCTTCCTCTGACACCACCTGGTATAGAGGTCCTTGATGGCAGGGAGCTCGGCCCCAGTGATGTACTGGGCCATACGCTCTATCTTTTTGAGGCTCTGAGGGCCCATGTCAAATATTTTCAGCCTCCTGAGTGGGAAGAGGCGTTGTCATACCCTCTTCACGACTGCTTTGGTGTGTTTGGACCATAGTAGGTCTTTAGAGATGTGGTCACAGAGGAACTTGAAGCTCACAACTCACTACAATACAGCCCCGTCGATGTTTCCTGTAGTCCACGATCAGCTCCTTTATCTTGCTGATGTGATGGAGAGGTTATTGTCCTGGCACCACACTATCAAGTATCTGACCTCCTCCCTATAGGCTGTCTCATCATCGTCAGTGATCAGGCCTTAATGATGTTTTTGGAGTCGTGCATGGCCACACAGTTGTAGGTGAACAGGGAGTACAGGAGGGGACTAAGCACGCACCCTGAAGGGCCCCAGTGTTGAGGGTCAGCATGGTGGATGTGTTGTTGCCTACCCTCACCACCTGGGGGTGGCCCGTCGGGAAGTCCAGGATCCAGTTGCAGAGGGAGGTGTTCAGTCCCAGGGTCCTTAGCTTAGTGATGAACTTGGAGGGCACAATGGTGTTGAATGCTGAGCTGTAGTCAATGAACAGCATTCTCACGTAGGTGTTGTCCAGGTGAGAAAAGGCAGTGTGGAGTGCAATAGAGATTGTGCCATCTGTGGATCTGTTGTGTTGGTATGCTGATAATAGCGGGTCCAGGATGTCTGGGATGATGGTGTTGATGTGAACATTGACCAGCCTTTCAAAGCACTTCATGGCTACAGATGTGAGTGCTACGGGGCGATAGTCATTTAGACAGGTTACCTTGGCATTCTTGGGCACAGGAACAATGGTGGTCTGCTTTAAACATAGGTATTACAGACTGGGTCAGGGAAAGGTTGAAAATGTCAGTGAAGACACCTGCCAGCTGGTCAGCGCATGTATTAAAGCGCTGCATTAAGGCCTGCAGTGTGAACAAGGCTTATCATCATGGGATCTGGTGACAGCCAATCATGTTTACCCCAGCAATCTCCACTGAAAACAACAGGCTATATAAATCATCTCTCTTTCTCCTCTGCCATGTAGAGTACTATGCAATATTCCATATGTAATATTTTCACATCTCCCTAGGGAGAAGGTAATGGTTTGATCCTGTTGCTTTCTACCTGGTTTAAATTGAGGTCTGTTCAGTGGGTTGGGGGAATGGATCATGTACCACCCCCCACTGGGATAATATTCTACAGAGAGCTACCTAGAATATCAAATAATAGCTGACACAAGTGGGTGAAAAGAACTATCAACCATTTTATGTCATCAATTCTCTTGTCACTCAACAGTACTGTAACTACTCTGCACTGTAGGGTTAAAACTGAAGCCAACCGTGCTTTGCGGCCGTCTCTCCATAAATCCTCTATTTGCTCTAATCGTTTGGAGAAGGTCCAGGAGGACTAATACAGATAGCAGACAGTATTGTGGATAATACAGCCTTGTGGATAGGTGGCGGTGATGACGCACAGAGCCCAGCTCTCACAGTGTGCTCTCATCATGTGCCGTGACTCCAGGTCTTCAATATTACCCTACAATAATACACTCTATGGGCCCATCTGCTACACATCTAGCAAAGGCTATTTAAAGAATAGCGAGAGAGAGAAGGAGAGAGAGAGAGAGAGAGAGAGAGAGAGAGAGAGAGAGAGAGAGGAGAGAGAGATTGTACAGAAAGAGGAGAAGAAGAGAGAGGGGAGAGGTTTGGAGAGAGAGAGAGAGAGAGATGGAAAGAGAGATAGATGGAAAAAGGACAAGTAACAAAGGGAGTGGGAGAGAGTTGTGAAAGACCAATCAAACATTGAAAATATGGTGAGAAACTGAAACAGAGGAATATTTTTACTAGAGGTAAAAACTGGCTAACTATATTTCAATATTTATAATTATTGAACAAGAGAGGAGCTCTCATACCTAGGAACATGAATGTATCTATTAACTTTGCATGAATGTGTATCTCTACCTAGGATTTGAGGTCATCACCAGTTGCAAGGACATTCTCCTGAACACCGGGCTAGCTGTAAATGGTTAGATGTAGATGAGACAGATAGAATCGTTGCTTGAAACTTGTGGTCTCTACATATACATACCATATTTCTCTCGAGAAAATTGTACATTGTTTTTTTGCTTGACTGCATTTGATGACGTATAACATAACTTATAACATTTGTCCAACCGTAATGGTTTTGCTCAGCCATAGTTCTTTGTTGACCGAATGCGACCAGGGACGGAGGTCTCCGCGTGTGCAAAATTTCGTGTTCATTGAACCTCCTGATACTGATTGGACATATACAAGAACTTGGGACCCAAATCTGCATAATGAGTTGCTTCTGTCTGCTAACTCCCCCTTGTTGGTGGTCTGTGAGGCATGAAGCTCGTGAGCGCTGTGTGGTAGCCCGTCTAAGTCCGGCGGTGCAGAGCTCTGCAACTTTTAGGAGCGAACTATACTAGGACCGATTAAAGCAGACCATTAACCAACAGTTTGCACATGATCCTTATAGTGACAGAATGTTTTGTCTCGTCATTTAGGTCATCGCTTGTGGAAATCATTATGCAAAAGGTATTGGAATACTTCAACACATCTTTGAAAACATTCATGTTCCAAATTCCATGGCTTCATTTACTTCTCTGGCTGCAGGTGGCTCACTAATTGAGTAACTTGGAGTTATAAGGTGCCCATTTCAAACGGCCTCGTACTCAATTCGTTTGCTCTGTTACAATATGCATTATTGATTAATTGCGATGAATAACACTTCTCTAGTTCTAAAACGTTTGAATTATTTCTCTGAGGTGAAACAGAACTCATTTGCAACACACTTCCTGTCAGGAAGTGAGATTTCTGAAATCGAGGTCCTGTTCTAGGGCCTGCCTATAATGGGCATGATACGTATTAGTAATACATGCACGTCATAACCTTCCACCATAGTCAAGAGGCAGTGAGAGAAGAAATGGGTGATTATCTTTGTCTGAGGTGGAATAAATCCTCTTGGAATGACGTGTGACATTTCCTGTTTTTCTGGAACGCGAGGTGGACCTGGAATTGCCTTCTGGAAAGCTGTCGTTATAGGCGACTACTATCTCCGCTTTGATTTGTTTGATACATGTCACAATATCATCGTAAAGTATGTTTTTTTCAATATATGTTTTATTGATTATTGAAATTTTTTCGGGACGTTAGGCGTGTTGCTTTGTCTGCGTATGTTCAGGAAGTGAGACTCGCGCCACTTGGCTAGTGTGCTTGCTAATTCAAGAGGGACAAAGGACGTTCTAAAACCAAACAACGACTGTTCTGGACAAAGGACCCCTTGTACAACATTCTGATGGAAGCTCATCAAAAGTAGGACCCATTTTATGATGCTATTTCATATATCTGTCGAACTGTGTACTATTAGTTTTGCGCCCAGGTTTTGGGCACTATCTCGCCATAACGTAAGCCTTATGTCTATATGAAGTTATTTTTAGAATTCTAACACTGCGATTGCATTAAGAACTAGTGTATATATACAACATGTATTTTTTAGTCATGTTTATAAATAGTTATTTGGTCAGAATATGTGACTGTCAGATAAATATCCGGACGTTGTGGGAAAAAGATGCTACGTTAGCACAATGTATAACCACTGATTTCAGCTCTAAATATGCACATTTTCGAACAAAACATAAGTGTATGTATAACCTGATGTTATAGGACTGTCATCTGATGAAGTTTATCAAGGTTAGTCAAAAATTATATATCTTTTGCTGGTTTGTTACGATCGCTAACTTTTGCTGCTGGGAAATGGCTTGTGTTTCTGGCTATTGTGGTAAGCTAATATAATGCTATATTGTGTTTTCGCTGTAAAACACTTAATAAATCGGAAATATTGGCTGGAATCACAGGATGCCTGTCTTTCATTTGCTGTACACCATGTATTTTTCAGAAATGTTTTATGATGAGTATTTGGGTATTTGACGTTGGTGTCTGTAATTACTCTGGCTGCTTCGGTGCTATTTCTGACGGTAGCTGTGATGGTAGCAGCAATGTAAAACTGATTTATACTTCAAATATGCACATTTTTCGAACAAAACATAGATTTATTGTGTAACATGTTATAGGACTGTCATCTGATGAAGTTCTTTCTTGGTTAGTTTGGTTGGATCTTGGTTAGTTAGGTTGGCTTTGTGCATGCTACCTGTGCTGTGAAAAATGTCTGTCCTTTTTTGTATTTGGTGGTGAGCTAACATAAATATACGTGGTGTTTTCGCTGTAAAACATTTTAAAAATCGGACATGTTGGCTGGATTCACAAGATGTTTATCTTTCAAATGCTGTATTGGACTTGTTAATGTGTGAAAGTTAAATATTTCTAAGAAATATATTTTGAATTTCGCGCCCTGCACTTGAGCTGGCTGTTGTCATAAGTGTACCGGCGTCGGGCTTGCAGCCTGAAGAAGTTATACTGTAAATACCAAGTAGACACGATCTACTTTGAATATCCAAAGGAAGTAGATAACGCAACAGTGTCCACCATGCATTTCCCAGCTATGAAGTATAAAACCTCATAAAGGGGCAGGTTGAGAGACTTACTGAATGTAATTAATTAAAGTACTCTGTAGCGCACGGATCGATCAGAACGCCCACTGAGATATGAAAACTCCATTATTTACTGTACTGATACCACAGCCACCTGGATTATCCAGAGAGTAAAGTCATTGGCTGGCCCATATAGATATAATTACTAGAATGGGAAAAGCCCCTCAAACCCAGGCAAGTTGAACAATGACTTGAATGGGGATGGTGATTCAAATAATTTTTATGGGTTTGCTATCCTTGACATCCATAAAAGACTCATAGATCCTCCACTGCAGTAGCAATAGCACTACCAACATGTTTATAATGGATTCTCAAGCTTTCAACCACATTTGAACAACATTGCTTCCCCACTCAGAATACAATGCTAATCTGGACTTCATTTGAGGACGCAGTGAAGCATAATCGGAGAGTGATCCGATCATCTTGGTCAGATAAAAAGTGACATATTGTAGCGACCTTAACCCAACACCCAGAACATCAGAAAGGGATGCAGATCTCTTGGCGTAACAGA
The DNA here is from genome assembly GCF_002910315.2 of Salvelinus sp. IW2-2015. Taxonomy (NCBI): domain Eukaryota; kingdom Metazoa; phylum Chordata; class Actinopteri; order Salmoniformes; family Salmonidae; genus Salvelinus; species Salvelinus sp. IW2-2015. The sequence continues at coordinate 62,771,190 of NC_036855.1, forward strand.
TAAGGTGTTGGCTTGTCAATCGTTGGACCCTAAAATATGCTGCAATATCAATAGCAAGTGTACGTGCATAAGGCCATGCCAAGTCTTACCTTCTGCCTGATCTCTTCCTCCATGGAGACAGGTGATCCCAGCTCGGCCACCTTCTGGATGCCCTCGCTGGCGTAGCCACCATACTCCCACAGCACGTAGTTCTTAGAGTGGGACGCTCCGATGATGGCCGACCAGTGGTTAGCACGCCCTGGTGAGGTTAAGAAACAAAACAACATCAGAATTATCATCATCTCTTACAATCCAGGAGGCAGGCTGGCCAAACATTTGTGCCAGTGAAAGGTTTGCACCTATTCCCATTCCGCAAGGCATAATAGGTAGGTAGGTAAAAGGTGTGTGTATAAAAATGTGTATAAAAAGTGAAAAGGATAAGATTAATGTAAGGTTACGGAATGTTCTGTTTCTTATTCACTTTGAAAATGACAGATAATGATTCATATAGAAGTAATGTACATATCAGATCGTGACACAGTAATTACAGTATTATTTTACCGATTTTTTGACTTCAGAGGCTCAGTACCTAACTCTCTCTGTAGACATTTACGCTAGATTGCAATGAACAGGTAGAACTTAACACGCTCCTGCAGCTGGTCTAGATTCTCTACTCCTGCCCCCAATGAAATATTGACGAGTAAGGCTGATGAATATAAAAAAAATACTTATTTGAGTATAAGAATAGTAGGCTAGACCATCAACATTAGTTTTCCATTCATACAACATGTCGGTAAACAGTAGACAGTAGATTTGCAGTGGTAAACAAGGAAATATTTTATTTCAGATGTAGAGAATTATTGTCAAATAGATAAATCGCCGTTAGTCTGCTCATAAAGTAGGACTATGTTGTTCTGATGATAATACCAACCAGAGGGTGAAATAGTCTGATAACCTTGACATCTACGTTAGGGAGCGGTAAATCGCTGGCCAATGTGGGTTGCAATTGAGATCAGTTGTGCGGGTGACTTTAGTGTGTATTGATGGTTTAACGAGAGATCAGTTGTGCGGGTGACTTTAGTGTGTATTGATGGTTTAACGAGAGATCAGTTTGTGCGGGTGACTTTAGTGTGTATTGATGGTTTAACGAGAGATCAGTTGTGGCGGGTGACTTTATGTGTGTATTGATGGTTTAATGAGAGAATCAGTTGTGCGGGTGACTTAAGTGTGTATTGATGGTTTAAATGAGAGATCAGTTGTGCGGGTGACTTAAGTGTGTATTGATGGATTAATGAGAGATCAGTTGTGCGGGTGACTTTAGTGTGTATTGATGGTTTAATGAGAGATCAGTTTTGCGGGTGACTTTAGTGTGTATTGATGGTTTAATGAGAGATCAGTTGGCAATAATCTGGTGGCTTTCGATGGTTGCAATTGGTCCGTACCGTCTATTGCAATGTTCAGAGAGACACAATAACAATCTGTACAAGGCTATAAACAAGTAGGAAAACTTATATCCGGAGGCTGCTTTTCTGATTAACGGCGGTTTCAATTCCGTGTCATTTAGACACATGATGCCCAACTTCCATCAACGAGTCTCCTTCGCGCCACTAGGGGCGAAAAGCCCTAGACCACTGTTATTCTACCCACAAGCAGGCATACAAGGCCCTGTCTCATCCGCCATTCGGCAAATGAGATCATGACTCCGTACAACTGACTTACCTAGTTAAATTAAAATAAATTAACATCGCAGACAACCCTGAGGCTACGGCTGAGGACTGGAACAAATATGAGAAATCCTGCTATGACCTCCGCAGAGTAATCAAACAAGCAAAAGGACAATATAGGAATATGGTGGAATAATATTACACAGAAGCTCAAACACGAAGTACCCGTTGAGAAATGGTCACCAGAATCAGATAGTATGCTACAGCGCTGATTGGAATATGTTTCGAGACTCCGCCGATAAAATCAACGAGCCAACCACGTCCGTCACCAGCTTCATTAGGAAATTCATCTGTGACATTGTCCCCACAGTGAAGGTTCGTTGCTTCTCCAATCAAAATCCCTGGATTAACACCAAGGTTGGTGCTAAACTAGAGGTCAGGGCTACCATACACAGACGTATCGCTCCCCAGTGGTGCAGCGTTCTAAGACACTGCATCTCAGTGCTAGAGGTGTCACTACGGGCCCTGGTTCGATTTCAGGCTGTATCACAACCGGCCATGATTGGGAGTCCCATAGGGCGGCGCACAATTTGCACAGCGTTGTCCGGGTTAGGGTTTGGCCGGGGTAGGCCGTCATTGTAAATAAGAATTTGTTCTTAACTTCTTATGGCTGCAATCCTGGTAACGGGATGATATGACAACAGCCAGTGAAAGTGCAGGGCGCCAAATTCAAAACAACAGAAATCTCATAATTAAAATTCCTCAGACATACAGTACATGTGTCTTGTACCATTTTAAAGGTAATCTTGTTGTTAATCCCACCAAAGTGTCCGATTTCAAATATGCTTTTCAGGGAAAGCAGCACAAACGATTATGTTAGGTCACCACCAAGCCACAGAATAAGCACAGCCATTTTTCCAACCATAGATAGCAGTCACAAAAAGCACAAATAGAGATAAAATGATTCACTAACCTTTGATGATCTTCATCAGATGACACTCATAGGTCTTCATGTTACACAATACATGTATGTTTTGATTGATAAAGTTCATATTTATATAAAAAAATCAGAGTTTACATTGGCGTGTTACGTTCACTAGTTCCAAAAACATCCAGTGATAGTGCATAGCCACATCTATTCAACAGAAATACTCATCATAAATGTAGATGATAATACAAGTTATACACATGGAATTATAGATATACCTCTCCTTAATGCAACCGTTGTGTCAGATTTCAAAAAAACTTTACGGAAAAAGCAATCCGTGCAATAATCTGAGACGGCGCTCAGAACTATAGTGAAATTAGCCGCCATGTTGGAGTCAACAGAAACCAGAAATTACATAATAAATATTCCCTTACCTTTGATGATCTTCATCGGAATGTACTCCCAGGAATCCCAGGTCCACAATAAATGCTTGATTTGTTCGATAATGTCCGTTATTTATGTCCAATTAGCTACTTTGGTTAGCACGTTTGGTAAACAATTCCAAAGTCACAAAGGGCGTTCACTAAAACGTGACGAAATGTCCAAAAGTGCCGTAACAGTCAGTAGAAACATGTCAAACGATGTATTGAATCAATCTTTAGAAGGTTGTTAACATAAATCTTGAATAACGTTCCAACCGAAGAATTACATTGACTTCAGATGAGCGATGGAACGGAGCTCCCTCTTATGTGAACGCGCATGGTCAAAGCATGGTCACCTCATGGCAGTGGTGACTAATTCTCCTCTCATCCGGCCCCCCTTCACAGTAGAGTCATCAGACAAAGTTCTACAGACTGTTGACATCTAGTGGAAGCCGTAGGAAGTGAAAACTCATCCATATCTCGCTGGGATTTCAATGGGAGCTTGGTTGAAAGCACCAGCCTCAGAATTTCCACTTCCTGTTTGGATTTCTTCTCAGGTTTTTCCCTGCCATATGAGTTATGTTATATTCACAGACATAATTCAAACATTTTTAGAAACTTCAGAGTGTTTTCTATCCAATACTAATAATATTATGCATATATTAGCAACTATGACTGAGGAGCAAGCCGTTTACTCTGGGCACCTCTGTGCACCTTTAATCCAAGCTACTCAATACTGCACCTGCAGCCATAAGAAGTTAACTGACTTACCTAGTTAAATTAAAATAAATTAACATCGCAGACAACCCTGACGCTACGGCTGAGGACTGGAACAAATATGAGAAATCCCGCTATGACCTCCGCAGAGTAATCAAACAAGCAAAAGGACAATATAGGAATATGGTGGAATAATATTACACAGGCTCCGACGCCCGCCACATGTGGCAGGGGCTACAGTCCATTACGGATTACAACGGAAGACCCAACTGTGATCTGCCAAACAATGCCTCTCTACCAGACAAACTCCATGCATTTTATGCATGCTTCGTCAATAACAACATTGTGCCAGGTGTGAGTGCCGCCACCATTGCTCTCTGAGGCTGAAGTGACTAAGGTCTTTAATCAGGTCAACACCCGCAAGGCTGCGGAGCCTGACGGTATTCCATGGCATGTTCTAAGAGCATGCAAAGAACAGCTGGAAAGCTGGAAACCTTGCTGTCCCCAGTCCGCCTGGCCTTGCTGCTATTCCAGTTTCAACTGTTCTGCCTGTGGTTACGGAACCCCTACCTGTCCCAGACCTGCTGTTTTCAACTCTTAATGATCGGCTATGAAAAGCCAACTGAGATTTATTCCTGATTATTATTTGACCATGCTTGTCATTTATGAACATTTTGAAATCTGGCTCTCTCTAATTTTCTCCTTCTCTCTTTCTTTCTCTCGGAGGACCTGGGCCCTAGGACCATGCGTCGGGACTGCCGCCGTGGTGACTCCTTGCTGTCCCAGTCCGCCTGGCCTTGCTGCTATTCCAGTTTTCAGCTGTTCTGCCTGCGGTTATGGAACCGCCACCTGTCCCAGACCTGTTGTTTTTCAACTCTTGATGATCGGCTATGAAAAGCCAACTGAAAATTATTATGATTATTATTTGACCATGCTTGTCACTTATGAACATTTTTGAACATCTTGGCATAGTTCTGTTATATCTCCACCCGGCCACAGCCAGAAGAGGACTGGCCACCCCTCATAGCCTGGTTCCTCTCTAGGTTTCTTCCTAGGTTTTGGCCTTTCTAGGGAGTTTTTCCTAGCCACCGTGCTTCTACCACTGCATTACTAGCTGTTTGGGGTTTTAGGCTGGGTGTCTGTACAGCACTTCGAGATATTAGCTGATGTACGAAGGGCTATATAAAATAAAATTGATTGATTGATTGATTGAAAGCATATTCATGGTAATTTTCAACCTCTCCTTGTCCCAGTCTGTAATCCACATGTTTTAAGATGACTACCATCATCCCTGTTCCTAAGAACTCTAAGACTTCATGCCACAATGACTACCGCCCTGTAGCACTCACATCTGTAATCATGAGGTGCTTTGAGTGCCCGGTTATGGCACACATCAACTCCATCATCCCAGACACCCTAGACGCACTCCAATTTGCATACTGCCCCAACAGACCCATAGACAACGCAATCTCAATTGCAATCCACACTGCCCTCACCCACCTAGATAAGAGGAATACCTATGCGCGAATGCTGTTCATTGACTACAGCTCAGCGTTCAACACTATTGTCCCTTCCAAGTTCGTCACCAAACTTAGGACCCTGGGACTGAACAGCTCCCTCTGCAAGTGGATCCTGGACTTCCTGACGGGCTGACCCGAGGTGATGAAGGTAGGCAAACATCACATCCGGGGGGGATTGAGAGCTTCAAGTTCCTTGGTGTCCAAATCACTAAGGACTTAAAAAGGTCCACACACACCTCAGGAGGTTGAACATGTTTGGCATGTGCCCTCTAATCCTCCAAAAGTTCTACAGATGTACCATTGAGAGCATCTTGACTGACTACATGGCTGCTTGGTATGGCAATAGCACCGTCCTTGAGCGCATGGCCGAACAGAGGGTGGTGCGGACAGACCAGTACATCATTGGGGCCGAGCTCCCTGCCATCCAGGACCTCGGTGTGAAAGGAAGGCCAGAAAAGTTGTTAAAGACTCCTACCAGTCAAGCCATAAACTGTTCTTTCTGCTTCCGCACGGCAAGCGGTACCGGTGCATCAAGTCTGACACCAAGAGGCTCCTGAACAGCATCTATCCCCAAGCCATAAGACTGCTAAATAGCTAACTAAATTGGTACACGGACTCTCTGAGTTGACACTTATTTTTGCACAGTCTCTGTGCACACTCACAGTGCCCTCCCTACACACTCACACACACTGACACTCCAACACACACACAAACACTCACTTTATAATTTGCTCACACACACATAATATGCACAAACATTTATACTGACTCCACACACACGCACACCCACTCACATACAATCATCATATACACCGCTACTACTCTGTCTATCATATTGTAATGAACACGATGGGAGACAGAGAGCTGGTTTCAAGCGCAGGGTGCAGCAGGTGTTTAATTGTAAAGGACCACAGGAGGAGGCAGGTAGCTGGGTCCAGGGACAGGCAGAAGGTCATACATAGGGGGTCCAAAAGACAACAGTACAGGCAGGGAAAAGGCTAGTAACGTCATTCGGGAGATCAAGCAATAGGTTGATAACAGGAAATCCGATAGGCTAAAGTACAGGCAGGGAATAGGCGTCGTTAGTGAGGCAGGCCAAAACTATCATACACGGGAGGATTACATTACGGGAAAACCAGCACTCCCAATAGAAGTGTGTCACAAAACAAACAATACCTCTCAATGATGGGGTGCAAAGAACTGAACTAAATAGTGTGAGATAATGACATACAGGTGTGTGAACAGGTGATCAGAATTCAGGTGATTGGGATCTGGAGAGTGAGCTGCGTTCAGGGGATCTATGTGTCTGAGAGTGTGAGCTGGAAAGTGGGCTGGAAAGTGAGCTGCGTTCAGGGGATCTACGTGTTTGAGAGTGTGAGTTGGAAGCAGACGTTACACATATATCATGATACTCAGTCACCTTACCCCTATACATATCTACCTCTATCACTGCAGTATCCCTGCACATTGTAAATATGGTACTGGAACTGACTGACCCTGTATATAGTATGCTTACTTACTTTCTTGTGTTCTTCTTATTTCTTATTTTTATTTTCTGTGTGTCTTTTTCTACCTTATGTTATTTTTAGTATTAAATTGTTATTGATTACTACGTTGTTGAGTTTAGAGCTTGCAAGAAAGGCCTTTCACTGTACTTGTTCAAGTGACATTAAAAACTTGAAATAGCATACTGAGTTTCCAAATATAAAGTCAAACTTCGGTCTGCTGATGTAATATATTGTCCTCTCTTCACTTCCCAAGGTCAAAGACCTCCGAGTGGATAATTATCTTCTTTATTGCTACAAAATAAACTCATATCCCACTTCCTCTCCTCCTCATCCCTCCCTCCTCTCCTCGTCAAGAGCAACTCACACATATTATCGGAAAGTCTTTGTTCAGAAAAGGGAGGCTCTCTATCTGACAACTCAAATCCTTCTGTCTCATTTCCTTTTGCAATTTATAACACTCCTCTGGCGTGATGGGGTGTACACAGACACACACACACAAGCACACGCACACACACATGCACACACACACACACAAATAGGGGAAGTGGTCACCACAAACTCACTAAGGTTATTCCCTCTATATCCATCAGAACTGTATCCAATCTCGATCATATACTCTGATGTTCCACAGCCTATTTTCATATTCTCTAAAAAACTCCTTTATTTCTATTTCTCTTTCTCTCAGTCTAATAAGAGCCGTGCTGAATTTCTGGTCTAGTCTGTGTTCTGTCCTAACAGCAACGTGATTGCTATATTGCTCATATTTCAGCTTTGTGTGAGTCTGGTAGAAATGCTTTTGAGAACCCATATCCACAGTAGACATGAAATGACACCCTGGAATCCCTGGATGTAACATCAAATCCATCGAAACAACAGGGCAATTCTCTGGTACACTTAGCCACCTGAGTACCAGTCATGGCTATCTTGGCTGGGCTCTCTCTACCTGTCTCTCTCCTGAGTGTCTGAATGGGTTCAGGTAACCAGGAAACCTGCTGTCTATCTCCGCTCTCCACAGATAATGGTTGAAAAGTTTCTCAGTGGTGTATTACTTATTATAAACTGGGTGGTTCGAGCCCTGAATGCTGATTGTCTGACAGCCATGCTATATTAGACCGTATTCCATGAGTATGAAAAACCATTTATTTTTACTGCTCTAATTACGTTGGTAATCAGTTTATAATAGCAATAAGGCACCTCAGGGGGTTGTGATATGTGGCCAATATACCACGGCTAAGAGCAGTGTCCAGGCACTCCACGTTGTGTCGTGCTTAAGAACAGCCCTTAGCCGTGGTATATTAGCCGTATATACCATACCTCCTCGGGCCTTATTGTTTAACTATAGACAAACAGAGAGGGAAATAAAAGCTGTGCATGTGACGATGGAGGGAGCGAGGATAATAAAAAACATGCTAGCCTGTTTTAGAGTAACCTTCAACATCAGAATATATGGCATCGGCCCTTCACGTGTGCCTCTCTTCTGCTTGAAGGACAAATGGACGCCTTGTAAAAATATCAGCCTGACGTGACATTGTGCTGTATCTTCTTCTCTCTCTCCCTCTCTCTCTCTCACTCCTGCTGCTAGCAATGAAGAAGCAGACACTCACAGACCATCATGACCGTGGATAGCGTGTGAAAAACATTGCTAAAACCTCTTTTAGCAATGGTTCTATCTGTGTTTGATTGACAGTAGTTATAGAAAAAACACAGGCACATTAACAAATGGTCTCTACCAGATACAAATGATGCTTGGAGAGGAAGTTGTAGATGGTGATCTGCTGTATGTATGACAACCAGGGATGGTTACCTTGGCTATGACTTTGTGGTGGTGAGGAGAACTCAATTATGAAACCACAAAACCAATTATGGGTTTCCTAAGACACAGAGTGGAAACGCATGCATAAACAGCACACACACACACACACACACACAATGTAACATAGACAGACATCCACACAAACAGAAAGACATACAAACAGAAAGATACATACACACACATTCTCAAACACATACACTCCTGTCTCTCCTAAGCCAATAAATTAGGGTGTTGCTCGATCTGCAGGTTTATCTTACTGTGGGACTCCATGCTAATCATTATATTGATCTGGGCTGTGAGAGAGAGGAGTGTCTTAGAAGGAAGGAAGAGCCCAGTATCCCCATCTCCATTCACACCCTGCCTGCCTGCCGAGGAGTCAGGCTCAAGGTTATACAGTTCAGCACCACAGATCGAAGCCCAGGGCCAAGCTGGGGGAGGAATGAGACAGGGGCACAGCACCCTGGGGAGAGAGTATCCTGGGGTGACCATGGAGGTTGTAGTATCCTCGGTAGACTGTGATGCTAGGTAATTGAACAGTATTGCAATTTTATGAGTAAAGGGGTATTTTTGACGCAATGGAGGCACCAACTAGTGTAGCCCTGGGGTGAAATGGGGCACTAACTAAAGTTGTCTTTCAGGGATTAAATGGGGTATGTGCCTGGGTCATTTGGAAGTTATGGGGTACTTACGAGGGTAGTCTTTTGGGTGCACCTTCTCTGACCAGTTGCCATAGAAGGTGACTCTGTACTTGGCTGTTCCACAGGCACAGCAATCCAGCAGAGGCTTCTCTGTGGTCTCCCAATACAACGACTCTGAGAAGGGAGAGAAGAGAGGTTAATGGAGGAGAGGGTGGGAGGAGGTGGTGTAGGGGTGAGGGAGGGCGGGAGGAGGGTAGGAGGGAGGAGGGGGTAAGGGTGAGGGAGAGAAGGAGGGAGGGAGAGAAGGGTGCGGAAGGGAGGGAGTGAGGGAGGGGTAGGGGTGAGGGAAGGAGGGAGGGAGGTGTAAAGCTGTTCTTTTGATCAGTCTCTCTAAATTCTCTATCCAATGT
>NC_036855.1:62780813-62796495 GCF_002910315.2 Salvelinus sp. IW2-2015
CTCACAATGTTCACGCCACAGCTTGGAGATACAGCACAAGCGTGAAGATCCGACCCAAAGGGAAGAGAGTAAAGACAGGAGATACTGGAGATATAAGCTAAGGGAAGAGAGAGTAAGAACAGGAATACTGAGATATAGTAAAGGGAGAGAAGAGTAAACAGGAGCATACTGAGATATAGTAAGGTAGAGAGAGTAAGACAGGAAGATACTGAGACTAATAGCATAAGGGAGCAAAGAGTAACTAAACAGCAACAATGGAGATTACTGAGATATAGTAAGGAGAGAGATGAGTAAGACAGGAGATACTGAGATATTAGAAGGGAAAGGGAAGAGGAGTGGAAGACATTGTACGCGCCCTTTACTACGTCTCGGTAACATATGCACAAGGCGGCCCAATAACACACAGCTTTCTCCAACACATCTTAACTTTCGTGAGACGAACGCATCATCATCTGAAAGTAGATGATCACTTTTCTGGCACGCACAATCCGGCGCCCGCAGAGAAAATACAACGAGAGGCGGAGTGAGAGGCGAAGCGAGCTGAGCAAGACTGAACAACGATATTCCGCCGTATCTATACGAAAAAGACGATGAACATGCATACAAGGCCTATACGAAACAGCAAAGAGAAAAGTAAACACCAGCTGAAAAGTGAAAAGCTACATAAGAGCAACCCGAGTCAGAAAGTGCGACGTAATGCAACGGTAACATTCAGATAAGAGCTACTATCAGAAAACTGGACAGCGCGACAAACAGAGACAAGAAAGGATGAGAGAAGTACAGGCAGGAATCAGGTGGCAATTATAGGGAGGAAAGAAGCAGGAGATGAGAAAAGAAGCGAGAAGAGTAAATACTCACTACAGTATACTTTTAGCACAGAGGCGTAAGTAACCCACCATCTAACACAACCCACATCAGGCCTAACTAAGTGGGCGAGCACTATTCTACACAACTGGCCACACTAACTAAACACATCTACACAACCACACAGCTAACTAACACACCTACACAACCCAAGACATAACAGTAATGTTGAATCATACCAACGAGTTATTGAGTTTCTTGGTTCCAGACATCAGGCATCATACACCAGTCCGTCCTAGCGATAGACAGGCACTAGAGCAGGTTCTGTATATCAACTTTTTACTAATGTGAGATACATGCGGACAGGTCTTGAAATCAAGCTACTAGAGCACACAGGGGTATGCGAATTCCACAGGCACTCGCTCAGACCGGCAAGAGGACTGACTAGCTCCTTACCAGAAAGATTTATTAACAATAAAAGACTAGTCATCATCTGCACAGCAAAGACACAGATCGCGGTTGGAAAAAGAGATTTGAAAACCTAGAGAAAAAAGAGAAAAAGGAGAGAAAAAAAGTCCAGAAAGTAAGCTTCGCTTTTGGAGAAACGATCAAGAGTAACGAGAACACCACACACACACTCAGGCAAGAGGAAACTACAGTAGTGTCAGAGATAAGACTGAGTGACAGGCCAAAAGTTAAGTTTCCCAGATCTTAAAGTTCTGCATCCTAGAGTCCTGTGCAGAGAACTTCTGATAGAGCTGTCACGGGACAGACCGACCACACGTGAGTGCTGGGGGACCACAGGTCTTAGTGGGGCCTTGACATGCAAATCAGACACAAACCAAACCCATTCAAGGGCCAGAAGGGTGTGTGGCCAGAAACGAACAGTACTCGCAAAACAAATTACTTTCACAGGGCACCAAAAGCTGTCCACAAACAAACTCCATTTAGGTGCTGTCTGCATTACATCAGACTTGGCCTATACACCACAAACAGCTATAGCAGGTTCTGGTGCGGGCACTAACTACACACCAACAGACCATACAGGTTTTGTCCGTGCCTATATATGAGACCACGAAGGATACGCATCGTATCTCTAGGCTCTGAGCAAACTGCGGGTTCAATGCGTCTGGTCCAGGTGTACTTGGACCCTGTCCATAGAAACTGCGACTAGTTATCGCGAATCGAGGATGCGCGAGTTCGACGCTAGGGCCAAGCCCACCGCAGCACATCAGTGCTACATCCACAGTATCACCAAAAATATAAAGAGTAAGAGCAAGAGAAAGAGGGAGGGAGAAGAGCGAGGAGAAGAGCGAGAGAAGACGAACTTTGGAGACGTAGATGAGGAACACGGCGATATACAAGGCAACCAAGAGAGATTAGCTGAACATAATCATGCTCATTCTCAGGAAAGCCGTGGGAGTGCAGGAGGAGAGAAACGACACAAAGGAAGAGGAGAGATACAAGAAAGACAAAGAAGACCATCATACAATTTCACCTTATTCTTGAACGGACACACCATTCAGATTAGCTGCTTTGGATACAATATCATTTATCTCTTCAATTCGATGGCGATTACCAACCAAACTATCCCAAAGCACAACCTAGCCCTTACCGGGAGGGACTTGCCAGCTGAGCCAGCGGTCTTAAGACTACATGCACCGTCAAAGCTTGCTAGAGGCGTCACTTACAGGCACTCCGGGTTCAATCACGGCTGTTATGCAGCACGGCCACGAACCGGTGAGACCCAATGAGGCTGCGCAGGCAATTGGCCCAGCGATCCATCCTGAGATATAGTAAGGGAGAGAGAGTAAGACAGGAGATACTGAGATATAGTAAGGGAGAGAGAGTAAGACAGGAGATACTGAGATATAGTAAGGGAAAGGGAGGAGGAGTGGAAGACATGTAGCGCCCTTTACTACGTCTCGGTAATGGGGGACATACCTTTCTCACACATCCTCTTGGTGAGAGAGCCTTCATCCTGAAAGTAGATGATCCTCTTCTGGACGATGCTGGCCCTGCAGAGAAATAAGGAGGAGGGGAGGAAGTGAAGAGGAAGTTTCAGGTTAAGAGAAAGGAGATGAAAGGTTAGAAAGAGAAAGCAGATGAAAAGTGAAAAGATGAGGGTAAAGTGGAGATGAGGGTTGAAAGAGATAGGGAATGGACAGAGGAGAAAAGACAAGAAAGGATGAGAGAAGTACAAGGCAGGAGATCAGGTGGAATAAGGGAGGAAAGAAGCAGGAGATGAGAAAGAAGAGAAGAGTTAAATACTCATACAGTACTTTTAGCACAGGGAGTAACCGGTGGGCATTTGGAGTAATGTTGAACTCAAGATGAGTGTTCTTGTGCTTCCAGACAGGTCTCCCAGCAGGTCTGAGATCGGCTACTAGAGCAGGTTCTGTGTTATCAACTTTTGAATGTGATTGCGGACAGGTCTGAGATCAGCTACTAGAGCACACAGGGGTGCTGAATCACAGGCACTCTCAGACCGGAGGGATTTGCTAGCTCTTACAGAAAGTATTTATTAACATAAAGACTTGTATTTAGCAGGAGAGAGATGCGGTTGGAAAAGAGATTGAAAACCTAGAGAAAAAGAGAAAAAGGAGAGAAAAAAGTCAGAAAGTAAGCTTCGCTTTTGAGAAACGATCAAGAGTGAACGAGCACACACACACACTCAGGCAAGAGGAACTACAGTGTGTCAGAGATAAGACTGAGTGACAGGCCAAAAGTTAAGTTTCCCAGAGCTAAAGTTCTGCTCCTGGTCCTGGCAGAGAGACTGTTCTGATAGAGCTGTCTGGAGACAGAGCCACTGAGTGCTGGGTGGACACAGGTCTTAGTGGGGCCTTGACATGCAAATCAGACACAAACAAACCCATTCAAGGGCCAGAAGGGTGTGTGGGCCAGAAACGATCGCAAACAAATTACTTTCAGGGCACAAAAGCTGTCACAAACAAACTCCATTTAGGTGCTGTGCATTACATCAGACTTGGCCTCCCACAACAGGCTGCAGGTTTCCATGGTGATAGTGGGCAGAGGGTAGCAGKAGGGTGTAGGTTCTAGGCTCTGGACTGTCTGGGTTCTGGGTCTGGTCCAGGTGGTTCCTGTCCAGCTGGACTGTTTATGGAGCAGGAGTCCGAGCTAGGCCAAGCCCACCGCTGTCACTGTGCTCTCCCACAGTCACAAAAATAAAGAAAGAGCAAGAGAAAGAGGGAGGGAGAAGAGCGAGGGAGAAGAGCGAGAGGAGACGTAGACGTAGATGAGGAAAGGTATAAAGACAGAGAGATGTACTATATGCTCATCTCAGGAAGCCGTGGTAGTGAGGAGAAACGGCACAAAGGAAGAGAGATACAAGACAAGGACAAATAAGACAAAATCGTTAATTTCACCTTATCCTTGAAGGACACACTCCAGATGAGCTGCTTTGAAACAATACATTATCTCTCAATTCTGATGGGATTCCAACCTATTCCCAAAGCAAACCTCCTACCGTTAGGGACTTGCGAGTGGCGCAGCGGTCTAAGACACTGCATCGCAGTGCTAGAGGCGTCACTACAGACCCGGGTTCAATCACGGGCTGTTTTGCAGCCGGCCACGACCGGGAGACCCATGAGGCGGCGCACAATTGGCCCAGCGTCATCCAGGTTATGGGAGAGTTTGGCCGGACGGGATGTCCTTGTCGCTTAGTGCTCTAGTGACTCCTTGTGGTGGGCCAGGAGCATGCACGCTAGTTGTACAGTGTTTCCTCTGACACATTGGTGCGGCTGGCTTCCGGGTTGAGCAAGCAGTGTGTCAAGAAGCAGTGCGGCTTGGCACGTCCGTGTTTCGGAGGACACATGGCTCTCGACCTTTGCCTCTCCCGAGTCCGTACGGGACAAGACCGTATGGGACAAGACCGTAACTACCAATTAGATACCATGAAAAAGGGGTAAAAAGTACATTTTTTGATTTTATTATAAATAAACCTCCTGTCTGTTTATCCTGCATGTCTCCAGAGCAGGCTATCGGGGGATTATGTTTGATGATCTAAGGGCTGGACCAGTGGCAGAGGACCAGTGACAGAGGAGGCTGTGTCAGGCAGGCCGGCCAGAGAAGGGACGGTATCTCTACAGTGACGGAGTGACAGCTATATGCCCCTATTAACATAACATAACTCTTTCTTCATCTCTCTTTTTCTCACCCTCTCTCTTGCGTTTGTTTTTTTTTGCATTTTTTACTCTCCAAGGCACACAGCGAGACAGAGACAGACAGACAGAGAGGAAAGAGAAGAGAGAGAGAGAGGGAAATAAGAAGAACACAACAAATCCGATCCGAAAACAAGGAATGGGTTTGGAAGGGGATAGTAGTAGGACATGAAGAAACCTGTCTGATGGGTGTACCTAGAAGTACAGAGGTGACAGGGGTACCCCACCCCAGGCGCTCCTAAACACACCGCCAGTATATCTCTAATTGTTCACACCTTAATTCAATCTCACCCCAATTTCAGATATCTCTCCCTGAGCGAGCCGCTCACAAACTGCCTCACTAGCTGCCCACTTTCTGGGGCTGGCCAGGCAATCAGGCACAGTAATGCTTATTTAACATCCAATTTAAATTCTATCAATGAGACGCTATTAAAGCCAGACTCACTTTCCTGGCTCCAAGCCGCCGATGGTTATCGCCTCAAAAGCGCTCCGGTATGTGGGGTGGGTAGGAGGGTGTGTGTGTGTGTGTGTGTGCATGCGTGGTCATGCGTGTGTGCGCACGTGTTTGTGTGTGTGTGCATGTGTGTGTGTGTTGCCAGGTCAGAGAGGGATAAATAAACATAGCTATTTGTTTACAGTTTGTTCCTTTGGGAAGGCACATACTGTACCAGTTTCATTGAACCATTCCTACTCATCTCACATGTAATAACTGCACAGTTAGACTGCCATTCTCTCTGGGAAGGCTTTTTAATCTACCTGCCATTGTGTTCATGTCATTCAATTCCTYGAGATTTCAAATAGGTTTTGACACTATCATGTTCTGACTGTCAAAACTGTACTACACTTTATGTCAGGTGAACCTGAAAAATGTATAAATGAACAAAAATATAAAGATTCTACAGGGAGAGTGGTCCAGAAATCAGACAAARGTCTGTCCCTTTTTGACCCCCATAATCATGATGAGCCAGATCACTGTTTCCAGCCACCAGGAGACAGCAGCTACTCCTCAATTACAGCTAACCATCAGGGAGGAGAGGCCGTCACACCACAGCCTCTCTAGCCACAGGACAGGACTAGAGGAGCTCTCAAATGCTCTGAACTGATCACTTTCCACACAGACACACTGAGCGATGATGACACTATACACAGTAATACACACACAGTACACATCTACACATGTTGCATTATGCTGTATTACACACACTCACACACTCACACAAACGCACACGTACATGTAAAGACACACAAACACACACACAGGCACCAGACACATGCACAGTCTGTTTTTCCATAATAGTTATTGCCAGAGGTGTCTGAGTTAACCAGGTTATTTGACAGGTAGGCAGACAGGCATGCTGAGAGCGTTGAAATTAAAAACTCATATCAATAATGAAATCCCCCATTCTCTGATGAAAAAAATACTATTGTAGCTGGGGAAAGGTGGGCAGACACTCCCCCAGGCTGGCAGCACCAGTCACGTTCACTGTATATGGGGTTGTCATGGTAATAGAAGAGGGGCGAGCAGCATGTAGGTTTGTGGGGAAATATCTAATGGGGAGAGACCCATTTTCTTTCTCTCGTGATTATATCTCTGGGGAGATCCCTCCTGCTGGATTGTGATTTATGGCTAGCTAGTTCAGGCTAGGTTACCCCGTGCAGTGTAACATAAAAACGCCTGTTGGCATTAACCATATTTCGCTCTCCGTCCATTTGTTATTTAAGCTAGTAAAGTCACAATATCGGGAAACCCGTAAACGACACACTATAATCAACCATTTCAGATTCAATGCTGCCTGCGTCTGTCTGCGCGTCTGTCTGTCTGTCTGTCTGTCTGTCTGTCTGTCTGTCTGTCTGTCTGTCCTGTCTGTCTGTCTGTCTGTCTGTCTGTCTGTCTGTCTGTCTGTCGCTGTCTGTCTGTCTGTCTGTCCCTGTCTGTCTGTCTGTCTGTCTGTCTGTCTGTCTGTCTGCTGTCTGTCTGTCTGTCGTGTGTGTGTGTGTGTGTGTGTGTGTGTGTGTGTGTGTGGTGTGTGTGTGGTGTGTGTGTTGCAGGAATGTGTATGCTGTGTGTAGATGACCAATATGTGTTTGCATTTGTTTAGGAAGAGAGAGAAAAGAGGCTGTTGCTGCTTGGGCTCTAGCTAGAGATATACAACAGCTTCTCAATAATAATCAATCAGTATGATGTTTAGGGTACACCTGCCCCACTTAAAAACGGACAAAACTTTAATAAGTGTGATCACCAAGTAACACAAAAACACTCAACTATGAACCTGTCCTCGCCTGGTGTCATCACTCTACAGTGAAAAACAAGCTACCCCACTGGACGTACCTTAGTATCACATCCCCACTCCCTAACCTCCACAAGTGACTATATCTCACTCTCTCCTCATCTCACATGCTGCCACTCTCTTTCCATTCTCTCATTCATCTGTTCTCTCTACCTCTTTCTCTTTCTGTCCCCCACTCTCTGTCTCACCTCTTTTCTCCCAATAGATACAAGATAGCTGAGAGGTAAAGTAGGAGAAGATGCCTGCCTGCCTGGTTAGTGTGCTGTGGGAACAACAGAACTGCGGCCCTGGTTGAGAAAGGCACAAAGAGTGAAGCGGAAAAGGAGAGAGGAGGGGAAGGAATGAAAAGGGTGTGTAGTAGCGAGAGAAACCGACAGGAGAGAGAAGATGAGTGAGAGTAGAGAGAGGGAGGGAGGAAGAAGCCAAGAAAGGGGAGTTCAGAGACAGAGACGAAGGCAAGGACATCTCATCACTCACTCTGACAGGCACATAATAACGTGCATTAATAAGAAATGCAAGCCTTTTTTTTTTACGCCCCTACACACGTAACGACGGCACGGTGAGAGATTTAAACGGGGCAGGAGAGAAAGTGACAGGCCAACTGAACTCTTTAATAATGCAGAGATAGCATGCCATGTAGGGCACCACCCCTATGTTTCTGTTCCTCTCTCTCTTCTCTCTCTTCCCCCCCACTGGGTACACACTGGTTGAATCAATGTCGTTTCCACGTCTAATTCAATGAAATTAACGCTGAACCACGTGGAATAGATGCTGAATTGACGTCGTGTGCCCTCTCTCCTCCTCCTCCTTTCTCTCTCTTTCTCTAGATTATGCACTCTCTCTCTCACACACACACCGTCTCTCTCTCTCACAACCACACACACACACCACACCACACACACACACACACACACACACACACACCACACACACACACACACACAAACACTCGCTCTCTCTCTCAGCCCTACCCTCAAAACAATATCCTGCCTCAATGCATGGAGTGTACTGTGATCTATGTTGGTTACAGGTAATTAACACATACTGCACCTAAACAAGCCCTGGAGGCACACGACACGGCAAATGAATCAATTAACATCAACCCAAGCCATTTCAGCCAATCTTGTTATTATGAATTCTTTATGCAACATACATTCTGGAAGAAACATTGATAATATATTCTGAGGGAAACCTTAGGTTGGGTTTGGAGTGGAGGAGTACAGTAATAACTTTCCATGTACAGTAATAGGACACATMTGAGTACGATACTGTATGTAAACATGCCTGAGAGGTCCACCTACTGCTCCTTATTCACAGTATACAATCACCCACACACTGTCACAGCTACACTGGATTTGTGTCATAGTATGGTCACCAACTCTGGTCCTATACACAAGCTAAAGGTTGTGAATGTCTTGTTCCAGCCCAGCACTAACACACCTGGATAAACTAATCACCAAGCCATCAAAACATTGATTAGTTGAATCAGATAATATTACCATTGGTCTGGAATAAAAGCCTCTAAACACCGTAGCTCTCCAGTACCACGGGTGGTGATCACATATGGCTGCATCCCGATTCTCCACACTTCTCCCAAAGTGTGCACTTGCACATTGGATTGATGTAAGCATTGGCTGGAGGGAGTTTCCAAAGTTGTTGCATCCATAATGGGGAGTATGCAGGACAAGTGCACACTTCGGGAGAGGGGTGGATAATGGGGACGCAGAAAATATAGAACCTTACTTCAGGGTTCTTCAGAGAGCCCCAAGTACATGTACCTACTTGAGGGTGACACAACCAGAGGCGCTGGGGGGTGCTGTCCAGAACACCTGGATCCTGGTGCGTCTCCGAGGGGTACTCTCTGTCACTGCCGGGGGACAGTTGATCATGAACTGGGTGTCCTCTTCATCGATGATCTGTATAACACATAAAAACAGACACACACACACACACAGACGGATAGAGAGACAAAGACACACACACACACACACACACACACAGCATGGATTTGATTTAAATAAGGACAAGCAAATGAGGAAAGGTAATGTAATAGTAATTGCATGGTACCTTATGTTCTCTCTGTATTATACCATATATTTCATTACTATGTATTTACTATTGTCATATGATTCCCTCTCTCAATGTGAGTTCAAGTGCAACTTCATTTAACTGCCATTAGCTTTCATTACCAGGCCTAATTAGAACGCTTCAATTAGACATTATCTAATTCATTAGCAACATCTGTTCATTGCAAAGTAACAGTACATTTTGCATTTCACAAATTATTTTCAATTAAATGAATGCTATAAACGAATTTGATCCATTTTAAGCTCCTTGTGTCATTCTACACTATGACTCAGTGGATACAGTGGCTTGCGAAAGTATTCACCCCTGTCACGCCCTGGCCTTAGTTATCTTTGTTTTCCTTATTATTTTAGTTAGGTCAGGGTGTGACATGGGAAATTATGTGTTTTTGGATTGTCTAGGGGTTTTGTATGTTTAATGGGTCAGTGTCTTGTCTAGGTGTTTGTATGTCTATGGCTGCCTAGTTTGGTTCTCAATTAGAGGCAGCTGTGGTTCATTGTCTCTGATTGAGAGCCATATTTAAGGCAGCCATAGGCATTTGGGTTTTGTGGGTAATTGTCTATGTTCTATGTTGCATGTGTGCACTTAGTCTTTGATAGCTTCACGTTCGTCTGTTTGTTTTGTTTCGTTGGTTCTTCTTCGAAATAAAGAGAAGATGTATTTTTCACACGCTGCGCCTTGGTCCTCTCTCTCACCGCAAGACGATCGTGACAACCCCCCTTGCCATTTTTCTTATTTTGTTGTCTTACATCCTGGAATTTAAATGGATTCATAGGGGGGTTGTATCAATGGATTTACACAACATGCCTACCACTTTGAAGATGCAAAATATTTTTTATTGTGAAACCTACAAGAAATAAGACAAAAAAACTGAAAACTAGAGCGTGCATAACTTGACCCCTCCCAAAGTCAATACTTTTTAGAGCCACCTTTTGCAGCAATTACAYCTGGACGTCTCTTGGGGTATGTCTCTATAAGCTTGGCACATCTAGCCACTAGGAGTTTTGCCCGTTCTTCAAGGCAAAACTGCTCCAGGTCCTTCAAGTTGGATGGGTTCTACTGGTGTACAGCAATAATTAAGTCATACCACAGATTCTCAATTGGATTGAGGTCTGGGCTTTGACTAGGCCATTCCAAGACATTTAAATGTTTCCCCTTAAACCACTTGACTGTTGCTTTAGCAGTATGCTTAGGGTCATTGTCCTGCTGGAAGGTGAACCTCCGTCCCAGTCTCAAATCTCTGGAAGACTGAAACAGGTTTTCCTCAAGAATTTTCCTATATTTAGTTGCATCCATAATTTATTCATATCTGACCAGTTTCCCAGTCCCCACCGATGAAAAACATCCCCACAGCATGATGCTGCCACCACCTTGCTTCCCTGTGTGGATGGTGTTCTTGGGGTGATGAGAGGTGTTGGGTTTGCGCCAGATAAAGCATTTTCCTTGATGGCCAAAAAGCTCAATTTTAGTCTCATCTGACCAGAGTACCTTCTTCCATATGTTTGGGGAGTCTCCCACATGCCTTTTGGCGGACACCAAACGTGTTTGCTTATTTTTATCTTTAAGCAATGGCTTTTTTTCTGGCCACTCTTCCGTAAAGCCCAGCTCTGTGGAGTGTATGGCTTAGTGGTCCTATGGACAGATACTCCAATCTCCGCAGTGGAGCTTTGCAGCTCCTTCAGGGTTATCTTTGGTCTCTTTGTTGCCTCTCTGATTAATGCCCTCCTTGCCTGGTCCGTGAGTTTTGGTGGGCGGCCCTCTCTTGGCAGGTTTGTTGTGTTGCCATATTCTTTCTATTTTTTTATAACAGATTTAATGTTGCTCCGTGGGATGTTCAAAGTTTCAGATTTTTTTGTAACCCAACCCTGATCTATACTTCTTCACAACTTTGTCCCTGACCTGTTTGGAGAGCTCCTTGGTCTTCATGGTGCCACTCGTGTCACGTTCTGACCTTAGTTTTGTTGTTATGTCTTTGTTTTAGTATGATCAGGGAGTGAGTTGGGTGGGTAGTGTATGTTCCTTTTTCTATGTTATTCTGTTTCTATGTGTTTGGCCTAATATGGTTCTCAATCAGAGGCAGGTGTCAGTCATTGTCTCTGATTGGGAGCCATATTTAGGTAGCCTGTTTGTCATTGTGTGTTGTGGGTGATTGTTCCTGTGTCTGTGTTTTACCATACGGGACTGTTTCGTTTTCGTTCGTTCACTTTGTTGTTTTTTGTTTCAGTGTTCTATTTATTTTTTTAAATATGGACACTTACCACGCTGCGCATTGGTCCTCCGATCCTTCTTACTACTCCTCCTCAGAAGAGGAGGAAGACGAGCGTTACAACTTGCTTGGTGATGCCTCTTGCTTAGTGGTGTTGCAGACTCTGGGACCTATATATACTGAGATCATGTTTTATCTAGGCAAGTAAATTAAGAACTAATTCTTACTTACAATGATGGCCAAGGAACAGTGGGTTAACTGCCTTGTTAAGGGGCAGAACAACAGATTTGACCTTGTCAGCTCGGGGATTTAATCTTGCATCCTTTCGGTTACTAGTCCAACGCTCTAACCACTAGGCTACCTGCCGTGACACTTACATTGCACACAGGTGGACTTTATTTAACTAATTATGTGATTTCTGAAGGTAATTGGTTGCACCAGATCTTATTTAGGGGCTTCATAGCAAAGGGTGTGAATATTTATGCACGCACCACTTTTCCGTTTTTAATTTGTTTTTAATTTTTTTAAACAATATTTTTTCTTCACTTCACTTCACCAATTTGGACTATTTTGTGTATGTCCATTACATGACATCCAAATACTAATCCATTTAAATTACAGGTCGTAATGCTACAAACTAGGAAAAACGCCAAGGGGGATGAATACTTTTGCAAGGCACTGTACGTCTGGCTGGTATGCAATTTAAAATATTGTGTTTGAATACATACATAAGTCTATCCTATAGTGGCTAACTGACAGCTGTACAGCAAATATATAATGGTTTTTCACACACGCACGCACGCACACAAACACGAAAACACACACACACTCACAACCTCTGTGTCACGCACCATTAGTTATACTGTAGGATCGATAGTGCATTTCACAGATATACTGTATGTGGCCAGCCACGATTCTTAGCAAATGAATGAAGGGCTTAAGTGCCGTCCTTGAAGGGTCATTTGTGTGCGCGCATTTTCAGCTCATTTTCGCACCAAAAGTGCTTTTGGTGTGCGTGAGTGCATGGGTGTGCGTATGTGTGCGTGTGCGTGCKTGTGTGTGCATGTATGTGCCTGTCTGTGCCTGTGTGTGCGTGCGTGTGTGTGTGCGTGCGCGTGCGTGTGCGTTTTTGTGTGACAACATTCTCCACAGTTCTATTTGACAGGAAGTGACATCAGGGCGATAAATACTCGGAACTCTCTCACTCAATAAAGCTGTCAGCGGAGAATTCCCTCTGTCACGCCATGTTATGAATCAGTTTACTTTGGACTGGACTGTGTGTATGTGTGTGTGTGTGTGAGAGAGAGCTCTGGGCTTGACTGGCCTGGCTGCGTCTGTATCCAGCCCTCTGAATCACACCCAGAGGTCATAAAACCCTTGCTGGGTTCCCATGGTTTCTGACAGGCATCCCTGGGGTGGGGGCTGACTGAGCCGACTGGAGTCTGTGACGACCCAGGGTTCTCCCGACCCCTCCTGTCTCAGCCTCCAGTATTTATGCTGCAATAGTTTATGTGTCGGGAGGCTGAGGTCAGACTGTTATATCTCCTGTCTTATCAAGTGTCCTGTGTGAATTTAAGTATTCTCTCTCTAATTCTCTCTCTTGTTCTTTCTCTCTCTCTCTCTCTCTCTTTCTCTCTTTCTCTCAGAGGACCTGAGCCCTAGGACCATGCCTCAGGACTACCTGGCCTGATGTTTCCTTGCTGTCCCCAGTCCACCTGTGCTGCTGCTCCAGTTTCAACTGTTCTGCCTGCGACTATGGAGCCCTGACCTGTTCACCGGACGTGCTACCTTGCTGTTTTCAACTCTCTAGAGCCAGCAAGTGCGGTAGAGATGCTATGAAAAGCGAACTGACATTTACTCCTGAGGTGCTGACCTGTTGCACCCTCGACAACCACTGTGATTATTATTATTTGACCCTGCTGGTCATCTATGAACATTTGAACATCTTGGCCATGTTCTGTTATAATCACCACCCGGCACAGCCAGAAGAGGACTGGCCACCCCTCATAGCCTGGTTCCTCTCTAGGTTTCTTCCTAGGTTCCGGCCATTCTAGGGAGTTTTTCCTAGCCACCATGCTTCTACAACTGCATTGCTTGCTATTTGGGGTTTAAGACTGGGTTTCTGTACAGCACTTTGTGACATCAGCTAATTTAAGAAGGGCTTTATAAATACATTTGATTGACTGATTGATTTGATTGAATGCATTAAACACCATCTGTGAAAAGCAGCAGCCATTCAACTGACCTATGGCTCTGACTGCGTGTGTGTGTGTGCGCGTTTGAGAGAGCGAGTGACAGAGACTGAGACCGTGCATGAGAGACTAAATGTGAGAAACAAAGAAAGGGGAAGACTGTTTGAGGTATAGTCTGTCAGAGAGAGTGTGTTTGCTTGCAACAGCTGGTCAGACTTTAACAATAACATTCAACAACATTCTGCCCAAACTATTGTGGGCCAACATGAAAAGTGATTACACGTTACACACACCCGCACACACACACACACGACAGCGTCTACTTGACGTACAGCTCATTTTAAATCTGAAAGTGTGCTCCATCTCAGCTGTCTTTGGACAGCTCCCGACTTGATGAAAAGTGCTTTTTATTGAGCTCTCTGGGTAGGTCCTGAGTACAGGTCTCGGTATAATGCTCATTCCTTCAACGATAATCACGAATCTGAACATCACCCCTGGTGAGACAAAACCGCGACTCGTCAGTAAAGAGCACTTTTTGCCAGTCCTGTCTGGTCCAGCGACGGTGGGTTTGTGCCCATAGGCGACGTTGTTGCCGGTGATGTCTGACCTGCCTTACAACAGTCCTACAAGCCCTCAGTCAAGCCTCTCTCAGCCTATTGCGGACAGTCTGAGCACTGATGAAAGGATTGTGTGTTCCTGGTGTAACAACGGGCAGTTGTTGTTGCCATCCTGTACCTGTCCCGCAGGTGTGATGTTCGGATGTACCGATCCTGTGCAGGTGTTGTTACACGTGGTCTGCTACTGCGAGGACGATCAGCTGTCTGTCCTGTCTCCCTGTAGAGCTGTCTTAGGCGGTTCACAGTACGGACATTGCAATTTATTGCCCTTGCCACATCTGCAGTCCTCCAGCCTCCTTGCAGCATGACTAAGGCATGCTCACGCAGATGAACAGGGACCCTGGGCATGTTTTTAGAGAAGAAAGTAGAAAGGCCTCTTTAGTGTCCTAAGTTTTCATAACTGACCTTAATTGCCTACCGTCTGTAAGCTGTTAGTGTCTTAACGACCGTTCCACAGGTGCATGTTCATTAATTGTTTACGGTTCATTGAACAAGCATGCGAAATAGTGTTTAAACCCTTTACAATGAAGATCAATTAAGATTTTTACGAATTATCATTGAAAGACAGGGTCCTGAAAAAGGGACGTTTCTTTTTTTTGCTGAGTTTAGAAGTGTTTGTGCTAGGTATGAACATTGAATCAGTGTTGAATCTGATACAGTTTCTGTCCTACCAGGCAGGAGCAGATAGTTGTGTTTGAAAGGGGCTGTGCGTCATTGTGTGTGTGCGTGCGTGCGTGCGTGTACGTGTGTGTGCGTGAGTGTATTTGTGTGTGCGTGTATACATGCATGTTTGTGTGTGTGTGTTTGTTTGTTTGTTTGTTTGTGCGTGCATGCGTACATGCATGTTTGTGTGTGTATGTGGATTGTTTGTATGTAGTTGAGGTTGACAGTGAAAGGAACACCTCTAGAGCAGCAGAGGAATGGGGGAGAAAGAGAGGACGGGAAGAAGGGAAGAAGAAAGGGGAGGAGCGATATTGTACTCTGTGTGTACTGTGTGCCGTACCACATATAGTAATGGTTATTGGTACTGTATTAGTGTGTTTGTGTGTTTTGATTAATTACATTCTGTGTACCTATAAATACAAAAATAAACACCCATTTAACTTCTTATGGCTGCAGGGGCAGTATTGAGTAGCTTGGATGAAAGGTGGCCAGAGGTGCCCATAGTAAACTGCCTGCTCCTCAGTCCCAGATACTAATATATGCACATTATTAGTATTGGATAGAAAACACTCCGAAGTTTCTAAAACTGTTTGAATGATGTCTGTGAGTATAACATAACTCATATGGCAGGCAAAAACCTGAGAAG
>NC_036855.1:62798735-62819325 GCF_002910315.2 Salvelinus sp. IW2-2015
AGCAGATATTTCAGTTTACCCCTCGTATCCCACAGCAGATATTTCAGTTTACCCCTCGTATCCCACAGCAGATATTTCAGTTTACCCCTCGTATCTCATAGCAGATACAGCAGCGCTGTCAGTGTGTGTAGAGCTGAGTGATTGGAGCTGACTGGATGATATAGTTTCCCTTTTTCACCCTCTCACATTTACGATTCTCTGTCACGCCGTGCTGCGCCCAATACAGCTTTATGTGGAAAGGGAATGAAACCAAAAGGTTCGCGAGAGTCTGATACGAGTTCTGCTACAGTTATGGCTGCTCTTAAAACCAACGTAACAGGCTCTAATTGATGAGGTCTGGCTTGTACACATACATTTACCCCTTGCTGATTGGATCACTGTATACTACCTCTGCCAGGTAGTAAGGAGTGAGGTTGAGTGGAATCGTGAATAATATTCCCCTAAAGGAGGATGGCGAGAGACTTAAGGTATGAAAATACAGGGAGACTGGTGTGCAAACAGAGAAGCACGTTTGGGAGGTGAAAAGGGGAGATAAGTTGGTAAGCAAAAGGCGCAGGGGACGATTGACTTGACTGCTGAGAGTCTCACAGCGAGGTTGGTTGGCAGTAGTTGGATGGGATGGATCAGGGACAGAGGCATTCCCTCACCCTCCTGTTTCCTTTACATTGTTGAAGTTAGATTTTTCCCTTCATCCACTAATCCTTTATCACTTAACCAGTGAATGGAGACGTGTTGAACTAACTGCACTCTTCTTTTCAAAGGACTAAAAACAAAAGAGTGAAGAGGGACATGAAGGAACATGCGGTGCCAAAGGGGAGTGTAGTGAAGCAGAGTAAGGTGGAGAGGTGTGTAACAACTGTAAATGTAATAACACCAGTAAATGTTATCACTTTACCAAATGTAATACATTTTTTATTTTTTATTTAAGAAATTTGGTAAATGTAATAACGTGTTACGCTAAATGCAAAAGTTATTACATTAATCCTTGGTTATTACATTAACTGGTGAGTAACAACTTATTTATGAATAATATAATATTCAACCATTCATGAAATAACATGCCAAAGCTGTATGTATTATTTCCCTCAATGTAATGCACATACCAGCATCCACTGCCAATTACAACAATGCAAATAGTCCGGGTAGCCATTTGATTACCTGTTCAGGAGTCTTATTGCTTGGGGGTAAAAACTGTTGAGAAGCCTTTCTGTCCTAGACTTGGCACTCCGGTACCGCTTGCCATGCGGTAGTAGAGAGAACAGTGTATGACTGGGGTGGATGGGGTCTTTGACAATTTTTAGGGCCTTCCTCTGACACCGCCTGGTGTAGAGGTTCTGGATGGCAGTAGGCTTAGACCCAGTGATGTACTGGGCCATACGCACTACCTTTTGTAGTGCCTTGCGGTCAGAGGCTGAGCAATTGCTGCACCAGGCAGTGATGCAACCAGTCAGGATGCTCTCGATGTTGCAGCTGTAGAACCTTTTGAGGATCTCAGGACCCATGTCAAATCTTTTTAGTTTCCTGAGGGGGAATAGGCTTTGTCGTGCCCTCTTCACGACTGTCTTGGTGTGTTTGGACCATTCTAGTTTGTTGTTGATGTGGACACCAAGGAACTTGAAGCTCTCAACTTGCTCCACTCCAGCCCCGTTGATGAGAATGAGGGCGTGCTCAGTCCTCCTTTTCCTGTAGTCCACAATCATCTCCTTAGTCTTGGTTACGTTGAGGGATAGATTGTTATTCTAGCACCACCCGGCCAGGTCTCTGACCTTCTCCCTATAGGCTGTCTCGACATTGTCGGTGATCAGGCCTACCACTGTTGTGTCGTCTGCAAACTTAATGATTGTGTTGGAGTCGTGCCTGGCCATGCAGTCATGGATGAACAGGGAGTACAGGAGGGGACTGAGCACGCACCCCTGGGGAGCTCCAGTGTTGAGGATCAGCATGGCAGATGTGTTGCTACCTACCCTCACCACCTGGGGGCGGCCCGTCAGGAAGTCCAGGATCCAGTTGCAGAAGGAGGTGTCAGTCCCAGGATCCTTAGCTTAGTGATGAGCTTTGAGGGTAATATGGTGTTGAACGCTGTGCTGTAGTCAATTAATAGTACTCTCACATAAGTGCTACTTTTGTCCAGGTGGGAAAGGGCAGTGTGGAGTGCAATAAGATTGCATCATCTGTGGATCTGTTGGCGGTATGCAAATTGGATTCGGTCTAGGGTTCTGGGATTATGGTGTTGATGTGAGCCATTACCAATCTTTCAAAGCACTTAATGACCAAGGACGTGAGTGCTACGGGTCTGTAGTCATTTAGGCAGGTTGCCTTTGTGTCCTTGGGCACAGGGACTATATGTGTGTCTACTTGAAACATGTTGTTACAGACTGGACATGTTGAAAATGTCAGTGAAGACACCTGCCAGTTGGTCAGCACATGCCCGGAGCACACGTCCTGGAAATCCGTCTCCCCGCAGCCTTGTGTATGTGGACCTGTTTAACCTCTCTGGGATCCGGGACGCTTGCGTCCCAACAGCCTGTTAAAATGTAGAGCGCCAGATTTTTAAAAAAATCTATAAAATCAAACTTTATTAAATTACACATATAAGATACCAAATTAAAGCTACACTCGTTGTGAATCCAGCCAACATGTCAGATTTCAAAAAGGCTTTTCGGCGAAAGCATAAGATGCTATTATCTGATGATAGTGCAATGGCTACACTCTCTTTTTTGACAATTTCAACCATGCCGGCGCTACTCAAAACGCAGAAATAAAATATAAAACATGCATTACCTTTGACGAGATTATTTTGTTGGCACTCCAAATGTCCCATAAACATCACAAATGGTCCTTTAGTTCGATTAATCCGTCCATATATATCAAATTGGTCCAGTATTTGGCGCCGTTGTACCAGGAAAAACAGCCTTCAATTTGCGCAAAATCACGACAAAATATCTAAAAAATTACCTCTAAACTTTGCCAAAACATTTCAAAGTACTTTTGTAATACAACTTAAGGTATTTGTAAACGTTAATAATCGATCAAATTGAAGACGGGTCAATCTGTTTTCAATACAGGATATCAACAAACTCACGGTACTTTTCAAGTCTTGCTCAACTCTCAAACATAAACACACGACGTCACTCCACTTCCGGGTCAATATCTTTCTCTGTTTACTAAGGAAAAACCTTAACCTTTTTCCATACAATGGCGACATCCAGTGAAAGCAGTAGAAACTGCGTGGATAGTGATTAGAATTCTGGTGTGCCCATGATAAATCATTGAACATACAGGAACTTAACAATAAAAAAGTTAGTCCTCAGGGTTTTGACTGCTATATAAGTTATGTTATACTTACAGATATGATTCAAACAGTTTTAGAAACTTCAGAGTGTTTTCTATCAAAATCTACTAATAATATGCATATCTTATATTCTGGGGATGAGTAGCACGAAGTTGAAATTGCGCACGCTATTTTTCCCTAAGTGAAAACTCTGCACCCTATCCAAAGGTCTTACTCATGTCAGCTACGGAGAGCGTGATCACACAGTCATCCAGAACAACTGATGCTCTCATGCATGCCTCAGTGTTGCTTGCCTCGAAGCGAGCACAGAAGTGATTTAGCTCGTCTGGTAGGCTCGTGTCACTGGGCAGCTTGCGACTGTGCTTCCCTTTGTAGTCTGTAATAGTTTGCAAGCTCTGCCACATAAGACGAGCGTCGGAGCCGGTGTCGTATGATTCAATCTTAGCCCTGTATTGACGCTTTGCCTGTTTAATGGTTCGTCGCAGGGCATAGCAGGATTTCTTGTAAGCTTCCGGGTTAGAGTCCCGCACCTTGAAAGCGGCAGCTCTACCCTTTAGCTCAGTGCGAATGTTGCCTATAATCCATGGCTTCTGGTTGGAGTATGTACGTCAGTCACTGTGGGGATGACGTCCTCGATGCACTTATTGATAAAGCCAGTGACTGATGTGGTGTACTCCTCGATGCCATCGGAAGAATCCCGGAACATGTTCCAGTCTGTGATAGCAAAACAGTCCTGTAGTTTAGCATCTGCATCATCTGACCACTTTTTTATAGGCCGTGTCACTGGTGCTTCCTGCTTTAATTTTTGCTTGTAAGCAGGAATCAGGAGGATAGAGTTTTGGTCGGATTTACCAAATGGAGGGCGAAGGAGAGCTCTGTGTATGGAGTACAGGTGATCTAGACAGTTTTTCCCTCTGGTTGCACATTTAACATGTTGACGGAAATTTTATAGAACTGATTTAAGTTTCCCTGCATTAAAGTCTCCGGCCACAAGGAGTGCCGCCTCTGGGTGAGTGGTTTCCTGTTTGCTTATTTCCTCATACAGCTGTCTGAGTGCGTTCTTAGTGCCAGCATCTGTCTGTGGTGGTAAATAAACAGCCACGAAAAGTATAGCTGAAAACTCTCTAGGCAAGTAGTGTGGCCTGCAATTTATCACAATATACTCTACATCAGGCGAGCAAAATCTAGAGACTTCCTCAGATTTCGGGCACCAGCTGTTGATTACAAATATGCACAGACTCTAACCGCCCCCCCCTCGTCTTACCGGAGAGTGCTGTTCTATCTTGCCGGTGCAGCGTATATCCCGCTAGCTGAATATCCATGTCGTCGTTCAGCCAGGATTCCGTGAAACATAGGATATTACAGTTTTTGATGTCCCGTTGGTAGGATATTCGTGATCGTACCTCGTCTAGTTTATTATCCAATGATTGCACGTTGGCGAGTAGTATTGACCGTAACGGCAGCTTTCCCACTCGCCTTTCCGGGTCCTGACCAGGCATCCGGCTCGATGTCCTCTGTACCTGCGTCGCCTCCTCWTGCAAATAATGGGGATGATGGCACTGTCGGGTGTTTGGAGAATGTCTTGTGCTTCTTGCTTGTTGAAGAAAAAATCTTTGACTAATCCGAGGTGAGTGATCGCTGTCCTGATATCCATAAGCTCTTTTTTGCCATAAGATACGGTTGCAGAAACATTATGTACAAAATAAGTTACGAATAACGTGAAAAAAAATACATAATAGCACAATTGGTTGGGCGCCCGTAAAACTGCTGCCATTTCTTCCGGCGCCATTTTGCGACTTCATGTCCTACTTCCCTTATTTTGATGGGCATGGAATAGTCCTAAAAGTGTAAAACCCATCAATCTGGCACTCCAGGCAGGCTCAAGCAAACGGTCAAAGTATTTAAACCATTTCAAATCTGGATGGCAGATCTGGTTGACACCAGGGCAAATGGTGTCAAATGTACATGTTGAGAAAACTTGCCTGAAACCTGAAGACTTGCATTAGCTCCACAAACTAACACCTTGGTTTCAGCTCAGCAGAGGATATCAAAGTCTTGTGCTGTGCAGAACTAACCCAGTCAGTAGCACCAGCATCGATCAAGCTCAATCCAACCAGATATTTCTACTATAATACTGTAATGAAAACATTACTTTTGTTGTGAAGATTACATATGACTGATGTTTTATGTGGTATGAAAGATACTGCAACATTCATAAAGGGGTCTTGAATAATTTCATAAAGGTGTTATCAACGCATATGTACAATGGTTCCTCCACTAAAAGTTTTGCGATTACGCTGCGGGACTTTGTGGTTTAATTAATTTGTGGTTTAGTACGGTACCCTGCGTCACCACTTCATTGCTCCAGACCAGCGCAAGGGGGAGTTAGAGCACTGATTATGCTTTTGGGTCCTACTGTGTCTCTAACTGACAATGAATGGGCAACATAAACCAAAATAGAAACTGATAATTGTGCACGAATATTCGAAACATACAGCTCAACAACAACATCATACCAGTCATCCAAAAGATTCCCATTCAGAGCTCAAGGGCATGTTGACCGATCTACCACCAGGCCAAAAGATGTGAACATGAACCCTCCAAGATCCCCCCACAGTTCCCCAATAGCTGTCCCTCAACCATTCCCACAGTCCCCCCAGGAAGAAATGTTTTAAACACAATTAATTCCATTCCCCACGCCCAAGAACCCCCCAATGCACCAACAACCAAAATAATGAACTAAAGAGAAAAAAGGAAAAGACAACAAAGAAGAAGAAGAAAACAACAAACAACAATGCAAAAAAGAATAATACATTTAAAACAAAGGCCATCAAGGACAACTAAAATCATAGCAGCAATGCCAACTGTATATGTTTGTGCGCATGTCTGGCACTATTACATGTATGTGTGTGTTCTTGTTTATTTGAATGAGAGTGTGTGTACAAACACCTGCACGGAATCAGCCTCAGGCAAACCGGCATTAGTTGTAAAAACACTGCCACTTAGTGTCATTCAAATTTTTTACTTTTTATTAAGTTTAAAAAAAACGTTATCTCCCACACAGTAACTCCACTCCCACTTGTCTACAATTCCACATACCAACCCTCAGCTTCCCTCAGCCCATCCCATCTATCTCTGCTGGCCACCCACTTCGGGTTTCTACGCAACACATATCTTTCAACTATGCTGTGATGTTTAACCTACAATTTCAATCTATCTAATCGAATAGAATCCACAGATTGCGAGTTGAAGATAAATACTTTTACTAAGAGTATTAGTATATTAGTAATTGACTGACCCGGTCTCTCCAGATCTCCTAGTAGTACTATTTCTGGGGTCAATTTTAGATCAATGCAGGGCCTCCCGGGTGGCACAGTGGTCTAGAGCACTGCATCGCAGTGCTAGCTGCGCCACCAGAGTCTCTGGGTTCACGCCCAGGCTCTGTCGCAGCCGGCCGCGACCGGGAGGTCCGTGGGGCGACGCACAATTGGCCTAGCGTCGTCCGGGTTAGGGAGGGTTTGGCCGGTAGGGATATCCTTGTCTCATCGCGCTCCAGCGACTCCTGTGGCGGGCCGGGTGCAGTGCGCGCTAACCGAGGGGGGCGGSTGCACGGTGTTTCCTCRGACACATTGGTGCGGCTGGCTTCCGGGTTGGAGGCGCGCTGTGTTAAGAAGCAGTGCGGCTTGGTTGGGTTGTGCTTCGGAGGACGCATGGCTTTCGACCTTCGTCTCTCCCGAGCCCGTACGGGAGTTGTAGCGATGAGACAAGATAGTAATTACTAGCGATTGGATACCACGAAAATTGGGGAGAAAAGGGGATAAAATTTAAAAAAGAAATTTAAAATATTTTTTTTTTTTTAGATCAATGCTATGCATTTTCAGACATTCCTGAACCTGAGACCAGAAACAGGCTACCTGAGGGAAATACCAAAATAAATGGTCTTTTGATCCTGTATCCTCATAGCAAAATCTGCAGAGCTTCGATGTTTTTATGCCCCAAATATTCAACATTTTGTTGGTGGCAAGAATTCTATATAATAATTTTAGCTGAAAAGCACGAAGTCTTGAATCTTGCGTTGTTTTATATATCAACTCATACACCCTGTACCATGGATTCAGTACATCAAAACTCTCTTCCATACTATTTTGCAATCTGTATGACACAGTTGTCAGCATCCTGGTCCTCAGATGAAACTGGTATACTTTCCTATTTATGCTATTTATATTCCTCCGCCAGTTTTGATCCTATATATTGGGCAGACAGACCAGTTCCCTACCTCCTCCCGCTGCCACCTGCCTCCTCCATTTTTGGGGTAATCCTGTAATCAATTGGTTGTACTCTTGGATTGAGCAGACCTTTCCGCACAATTCTGATAACTCCATGAAGGACATAACTCTACCATTCCAATTTACAATATAATTTAAGAACAAAATACCCTTTTCAAACATCTTTCCCATAAATACAGGTATTTTATCAACCAGCACATTTGAGTTCACTCATAATATTTGTTGTAATATTTGTTATATCTTTTCTGGACTTAATATAAAACTTGAGTCATCGGCATACATGGACACCTTTGTTTTTAAGCCTTGGATTTCTAATCCTCTAATGTTGTTAATGGATTTGATTTTAATAGCTAACATTTCGATGGCCATAGCGAATAGATATGGTGACAGCGGACACCCTTGTTTAACTCTTCTTGACAATTCAAAACTCTCTGAGAAGTAGCCATTATTTACTATTTTACACCTGGGGTTGCTGTACGTTTGTTTTGCCCATTTTATAAGATAATTACCGAAATTAAAATCCAGTCTTACTTTATCAAATGCCTTTCAAAATCCGCTATAAATACCATTCCTGGCTTCTTATATGTTTCATGATGTTCTATTATTTTGAGTTGTTGTCGTATATTATCTCCAATGTATTGTCCATGTAAAAAACCTGTCTGATCAGGATGAACAATACCTGGTTAAACCCTTCAAATTCTGAGTGCTATGCATTTTGCTAGTATTTTTGCATCACAACATTGAAGTGTAAGGGGCCTCCAGTTTTTTAGATAGACTGGGTCTTTATATTTGCCATCTGGGTCTTGTTTTAATAATAGAGAAATCAGACCTTCCTGCTGAGTACCTGACAGACTACCATTTTTATAGGAGTAGTTAAAACAATCTAACAATGGTGCTTTTAGTATATCAAAAAAGACTTGATAAACCTCTACCGGTATGCCATCAAGCCTTGGGGTTTTTCCAGACTGAAAGGATTTAACAGCCTCAAAAAGTTATTCCTCTGTAATTTGGCCATCGCACTGATCTTTCTGTACATTTGTTAATGTTCCATTTTTTATATTATTTGGAAAGAATTCCTTACCATAATCTTCATTCAATGGGAAAGGATGAGACAGAAAAGAGAACATTTGCCTAAAATAATTAGCTTCCTCTTTTAAAATATAATTTCGG
The DNA here is from genome assembly GCF_002910315.2 of Salvelinus sp. IW2-2015. Lineage (NCBI taxonomy): Eukaryota > Metazoa > Chordata > Actinopteri > Salmoniformes > Salmonidae > Salvelinus > Salvelinus sp. IW2-2015. Next base: position 62,807,484 of record NC_036855.1, read on the forward strand.
AATATCATAGATGACTCCGTCTTCAGTAACGAGTTTCTGCAAATTATTTTTGTTAGCATTCCTGTATTGGAGATTCAGGAAGAATTTTGTGCATTTTTCTCCATATTCCATCCAGTTTGCTTTATTTTTGTAATAGATTACATTAGATCTTGAATAAGTTCCTCAAGTTATTTTTGTTTTTCCTCTAACTTATTTTGTATCTCTGTAGTATCGTCTTTATTGCTATCTACCTGTACCATTAGTTCATGGATTTCCCTTGTTAGTCTTGTCTCTTTAGCCAGAAACTGCTTTTTTATTATTGATGAATATTGAATTGAATGACCCCTGAATGTACATTTAAAGGTATCCCAAACAATAAGGGGATTTGCTGAACCTATATTATACTGGAAAAATGATGTTGTAAATTCTTTTGTCTTATTTAAAAATAAGTTGTCCTCCAGTACATTTACATTTACATTTAAGTCATTTAGCAGACGCTCTTATCCAGAGCGACTTACAAATTGGTGCATTCACCTTATGATATCCAGTGGAACAACCACTTTACAATAGTGCATCTAACTCATTTAAGCGGGAGGGGGGGTAGGAGGATACTTTATCCTATCCTAGGTATTCCTTAAAGAGGTGGGTTTCAGGTGCTCGCGAAGGTGGTGATTGACTCCGCTGACCTGGCGTCGTGAGGGAGTTTGTTCCACCATTGGGTGCAGAGCAGCGAACAGTTTTGACTGGGCTGAGCGGGAACTGTACTTCCTCAGAGGTAGGGAGGCGAGCAGGCCAGAGGTGGATGAACGCAGTGCCCTTGTTTGGGTGTGGGCCTGATCAGAGCCTGAAGGTACGGAGGTGCCGTTCCCCTCACTGCTCCGTAGGCAAGCACCATGGTCTTGTAGCGGATGTACACTTTGATAACATTTCCAGTATCCCCGTCCACGTGGAAAATCTATAAGAGTTAGTTAATGCCAAATAGATGATGATCGACTGCATTCTGTCTCCTATTAAATATTTTTTTACCTTTGATGCAAGAGAGAAAGAGACAAGAAAGTAGTCAAGACGACTTGCTTGATTAAGTCTCCTCCATGTATATCTCACTAGGTCATGGTTTTATAAATTCATAAAAAATCCTACAATGTGATTTTCTGGATTTTTTTTTCTCATTTTGTCTGTCATAGTTGAAGTGTACCTATGATGAAAATTACAGGCCTCTCTCATCTTTTTAAGTGGGAGAACTTGCACAATGGGTGGCTGACTAAATTGTTTTTTTGCCCCACTGTACCTGGAATTTGATTTGGTGAAATGGTGAATATAGACAATAAACATAATATACAGACAGAATAGGAATTTACGAATAGGAATTTACGAATAGGAATTTACGAATAGGAATTTACGAATAGGAATTTACGAATAGGAATTTACGAATTCACAAGGAATTTACGAATCTGCACACTATAAACAGCAAAAACAGAATACATGAACATTCATAAATTTGTTGAGATGAAAGTTGAACAGCAGTAACCCAGCAAACATGGGACGTCCTAAAAGGCATTTGGTGGCGTTCTCATTATGTCCTTTAAGGGTTTCGCTGTGACGTTATTGCTCTGTTGTTCTGAGAACGTTCTAAGAACGTTGCGTGATGTTTCCAAGGGAACATTCTCTCGGAGACCTTTGTCTAGTTTGCTGTATGTTCCCAGGACATCACAGAGGGACATGTCAGGACCTTTTTAGAGCGTTCTTTGGAATTCCATTGTACTAGTTCTTAGGACGTCAAGTGATGTTCCCAAGGGAACGTTCTCTAGGTGACCTTTGTCTAATCCCCTATAAGTTTCCAGGACATCACTGAGGACCATGGCAGGACCTTTTTATGACCTTTTCAGGACGTTAATTTTAGTAGTGCTTAGGACGTTGCGTGATTGTCCCAAGGGAAAGGTCTCTGGGTGACCTATTTCAAAAATGTTTGGTCCCGGGGCGTCCCCGAATGTTTTTAGAACGTTCTTGGGGGGTTGTGTCATGATCCCCTGGAGGTATTGTCTACATCCCGGTTTGTCCCGGGGATGTTACCAGGTACGTTTTTAGGAAGTTCTTGGGACATTGTGTTATGGTCCCCTGGAGGTTTTGCGTAGTTCTCGATTTGTCCCAGAGAAAGTTTTTAGGATGTTCTTGGGATGTTGTGTGATGGTCCCCTGGAGCTTTTGTCTAGTTCCCAGTTGGTCCCGGGTCTTCCCCGAGGATGTTTTTAGGATGTTCTTGCGATGTTGTGTCATGGTGCTCTGAAGCTACACTGGACATTCTTGGAGGAATGTGTCATGTGATTTTCCTAGGTGTCCCAACCCGTTATAAGTAAAGTAATGAAATGGTATGGGTGTTAGGTTAGTGGTAAGCTGTTCAGCTAAAACAGTGTAAAAATATTTAATCAATGACAGTATGATTACACTTGACATGATAACTTCAGTACTGACTTTTCAATATGACACCAACAATGGGATTTAAACTCACAACCTCTGGATTTGGGGAATGCTGATCTTTCTGCTGTGCCACAAAGTCTGTAGAATTTCATATGTCCCTTACATATACATTACTTATAATACATCTCTGTACTTAGCAAAAGTGTGCCATTAAGCTATCAGGTAATCTGACTATTCTCTCATTGATTTCATTTACTTATTTCAGAAATTTCAGTTTGGGTTTTTAGTAAAGTTGTCTAATGTTAGTGGGGCATATTATTTTGTTTTAAACTGACTCGATAAATACAATAGTTTTTCTTGAGTGTATTTTTAACAGAGTGTATTTTTAACAGTTACTTTGAAGTGTAAAGTGTAGGAATAGGATTACATGTGAAATCAATCAATGATACAGACATGGTGGCATAGAAGGAAGATTGCAGTGAACCAAGAGGTTGTAAGTTTAAATCCCAGGTGAGAACATGTATGTAAAAATATATATATATATTACTGTATGAATAAGCATACATGACGTGTGTCAAATATGTAAGTTGAAACACTATGTTAAAAGCACTGTGTGAGTACATGTGTGTGTGTGTGTTGTGTGTGTGTGTGTGTGTGTGTGTGTGTGTGTGTGTGTGTGTGTGTGTGTGTGTGTGTGTGTGTGTGTGTGTGTGTGTGTGTGTGTGTGTGTGTGTGTGTGTGTGGTGTGTGTGTGTGGGTGTGTGTGTGTGTGTGTGACTAGCATTGCCAAAAGACAAAGAGCTTTAAACCTCTTGAAGCTAGGGGGCAGAATTTTTATGTTTGGAAAAATAACGTTCTCAATGTAAGCTGCCTATTTCTCAGGTCCAGATGCTAGAATATGCATATAATTGACAGAGTAGGATAGAAAACACTCTAAAGTTTCCAAAACTGTCAAGATATTGTCTGTGAGTATAACAGAACTGATTTTGCAGGTGAAAACCTGAGGAAATCCAACCCGGAAGTGACTCTTATTTTGAAAAATCACTGTTCCATTGCCTGCCTTTCGTCCATTTAAAGGGATATCAACCAGATTCATTTTCATATGGCTTCCTCAGGGTGTGAACAGTCTTTAGACATAGTTTCAAGCTTTTATTCTGAAAAATTAGCCAGAGTTATCAAATCGCGTCAGTGGATAGCTGAATGTCCTTCCATTAGTTCATGCGCGCGAAAGTTGTAGCTCGACGTTTTCTTTATCTCTGTTATTGAATAGTTTACCGTCCGGTTGAAATATTATCGATTATTTATGTTAAAAACAACCTGAGGTTTGATTATTAAAACCGTTTGACATGTTTCTACAAACTTTACGGATACTATTTGGAATTTTCGTCAACCCTTGATGACCTGCCTAAAGGCTGTGGAATACTGAACATAACGCACCAAACAAATGGAGGTTTTTTGATATAAAAATAATCTTTATCGAGCAAAAGGAACATTTATTGTGTAACTGGGAGTCTCGTGAGTGCAAACATCCGAAGATCATCAAAGGTAAGCGATTAATTTTATTGCTTTTCTGACTTTCGTGACCAATCTACATTGCTGCTAGGTGTTCGTAATGTTTGTCTAGTGATCAATAAACTCACACAAACGCTTGGATTGCTTTCGCTGTAAGGCATATTTTCAAAATATGACACGACAGGTGGATTAACAACAAACTAAGCTGTGTTTTGCTATATTGCACTTGTGATTTCATGAATATAAATTTCTTTAGCAATTTAAAAAAAATCTGGCGCTCTTCAATTCAGCGGTTGTTGATGAAAATGATCCCGCTAAAGGGATCCGTGCGTCAAGAAGTTTTAATGGATCACCAGACAAAACCTCCAGAAGACCATGAAACAACGTCCCAAAATCATCCTCGGGACAAATCGGGAACTAGACAAAACCTCCAGGAGACCATGATACAATGTCCCAAAATCGTCCTCGGGACAAACCTGAAACAAGACAAAACCTCCAGGATACCATAACACAACGTCGCAAAATTGTCCTCGGGACAAACTGGGAACTAGACAAAACCTCCAGGAGACCATAACACAATGTCGCAAAATCGTCCTCGGGACAAACTGGGAACTAGACAAAACCTCCAGGAGACCATGACACAACGTCCCAAAATCGTTCTCGGGACAAACTGGGAAATAGACAAAACCTCCAGGGGACCATGACACAACGTCCTTTGGGACGTCTCCGGGTCAAATTGCGAACTAGAAAAAAACTCCAGGGGACCATGACACAACATCCTGGCGACTTTAGGTGACTTTTGTGACCTCCTAATGATTCATTATTGTTTGCAGGGAAATATTGCAGATGACATGTTTAATACCAGGGCCTACAGATTCATTCGGGTATTTTTCTATCTCTGTGTGTGTGTGTGTGTGTGTGTGTGTGTGTGTGTGTGTGTGTGTGTGTGGTGTGTGTGTGTGTGTGTGTGTGTGTGTGTGTGTGTGTGTGTGTGTGTGTGTGTGTGTGTGTGTGTGTGTGTGTGTGTGTGTGTGTGTGTGTGTGTGTGTGTGTGTGTGTGTGTGTGTGTGTGTTTTAGTATGTGTGTGTGTAAGTCATCGATAAGCTGCTCTGACAGCTGATGCTTAAAGTTAGTGAGGGAGATATAAGTCTCCAATTTCAGTGATTTATGCAATTTGTTCCAGTCATTGGCAGCAGAGAACTGGAAAGAAAGGTCAGCCAAAGGAAGTGTTGGCTTTGGGATGACCAGAGAAAATACCTGATGGAGCGGCGTGCTACGGGTGGGTGTTGCCTATAGTGGACCAGTGAGCTGAGATAAGGCAGAGCTTTACCTAGCAAAGACTTATAGATGACCTGGAGCCAGTGGGTTTGGCGACGAATATGTAGCGAGGACCAGCCAAAGAGAGCATACAGGTCGCAGTGGTGGGTGGTATATGGGGCTTTGGTGACAAAACGGATGCACTGTGATATACTGCATCCAATTTGCTGAGTAGAGTGTTGGCTATTTTGTAAATGACATCGCCGAAGTCAACGATCGGTAGGATAGTCAGTTTTACGAGGGTATGTTTGGCAGCATAAGTGAAGGAGGCTTTGTTGCGAAATAGGAAGCCGATTCTAGGTTTAATTTTGGATTGGAGATGCTTAATATGAGTCTGGAAGTAGAATTATTACATTTACAAGTGTTTTTACATTTATCGTTGTTACAAGGTGCAAAAATTATTTAAATAAAGGTCATAAATATAATATATATTGTAGAAGTTCCACCTTGTTAGAAGATTTTCTTTCCCGAAGCATTATAGGAGCTCAGTTTTCATTGATTTATTCATATCACTCAAAGATTTCAGTCAGGTTGTGCGTGACTAGTTTAACAAATGGATTCATAACATTGTTTGTTTAAAATAGTGTCTGTAAGGGAGGAGTATCAGTCCTCTGGCCCAGCAATCTGGTTATAAAACCTATACACAACATATTATTGGCCAATTCACCTGCTGTGTGTTCTTGGCCTGAAACCTCTGTCTCCCCCAGCCCATCTCTCAGCACGCTAGAACCCGGAGGGCCTCATCAGACCTGGGGACATGTCCTACAATATCCCCTGACATCTAAGTGTGAAAACACTTCCCACATCCCTCCTGCTCCCTCCCTTTTCCAGTCCAGTTGAAGCCATCTGTGTAGGCTGGGAACAATCTTTGCACTAATCCTGGCCAGATTTGTGTGTGTGTGTGTGTGCGCACCATACATGCATGCATTGCCAAATTTCATACACCTGGGCTCTCCCTGACTGGCACAAGGATGCTTTTCCCATTTTCAAACACGCACACACACACACACACACACACACAAAGGAATACAGAGGGGGCCATAAATAGAGGTATTAGAGGAAACGAGGTGAAAGTAATCGTGCTTCCTCCAAGATGATGCGTGAAACAGAACGACTCTGGCAGGAGGGGTCTGAGAGGGGAACAGATTATGTTGGGAGTTCTCTCTCACACACAGAGCGGAGAGGGTGAGAGCTGGCACAGGCAGCATATGGTGTTGATGTAAGTGTTCTGCCAGGTGTGGTTAAATGTGTTGGCTCTGCTCTGCTCTGGGAGAGAGGATATCCTTGCACCTGTATATCACATGACTGCATCAATACACTCCCTATTCGCTGGGACTGCTGTGCCCATAGCAACTGACTGGATGACTGACTGACTCCATAATACGAACAGGGTATAAAAACCTACTGTAACGGTCGTCGTATGAAGAAGGTGTGGACCAAAGCGTAGCGTGGGAAGTGTTCATGATTATTTATTTAAAAAACTGAACACTGAGACAAAATAGCAAAATGTAACAACACGAAACAGTTCTGTCTGGTGAAGACACAAAAACAGAAAACAACTACCCACAAAAACCATGTGGGAAAAAGCTACCTAAGTATGTTTCTCAATCAGGAGACAACGATGAGAACACATGAAGAACCTACGACCCGGCCAAACACACAAGAAATTACAAAACATAGAAAATTAACATAAATGCCCACCACAAATCACACCCTCGTAGCGGGCCCCAGACTGGGACCCTCGGTTGTGGGACCGGACTGGCACCCTTGTAGCGGGCCCGGACTGGGGACCCTCGTTGTGGGGGCCGGACTGGGCACCCTCTTGCGGGCCCGGACTGGAGGGCGCCTCTGGAAGCTCCGGACTGAAGGGCGCCTATGGAAGCTCTGACTGAAGGGCGCCTATGGAAGCTCCTGACTGAAGCGGCCTCTGGAGGGTCCGGACTGGAGGGCATCTTGGAAAGCTCCGGACTGGAGGAGTCTCTGGAAGCTCCGGACTGGAGGGCGTCTCTGGAAGCTCCGGACTGGAGGGCGTCTCTGGAAGCTCCGGACTGGAGGGCGTCTCTGGAAGCTCCGGACTGGAGGCGTCTCTGGAAGCTCTGGACTGGAGGCGTTCTCTTGGAAGCTCGGACTCGAGGGCGGTCCTCGACTGGAAGCGCTCGCGGAACGGGAAGGGCGCCTTCTGGAACTGCCGGACTGAAGGGCGCCTTCTGAAGCTCCGGACTGAAGGGCGCCTCTGGAAGCTCGGACTGAAGGGCGCCTCTGGAAGCTCCGGACTGAAGGGCGCCTCTGGAAGCTCCGGACTGAAGGGCGCCTCTGGAAGCTCCGGACTGAAGGGCGCCTCTGGAGGGTCCGGACTGAAGGGCGCCTCTGGAGGGTCCGGACTGGAGGGCGACGCTGGAGGCTCCGGACTGGAGGGCGACGCTGGAGGCTCCGGACTGGAGGGCGTCGCTGGAGGCTCCGGACTGTAGGGCGTCGCTGGAGGATCCGAGCTGGAGGCCGTCTCTGGATGCTCCGGGCTGGAGGCCGTATCTGGAGGCTCCGGGCTGGAGGCTGTCTCTGGAGGCTCCGGGCTGGAGGCCGTCTCTGGAGGCGCCGGGCTGGAGGCCGTCTCTGGAGGCTCCAGGCTGGGCGCATGCACAGGACACACCAGGCTGGGGAGACACACATGAGAACTGGCTCTAGGAGCAGGCACAGGACTCACCAGGCTGAGGAGACATACCGGAGGCCTCTTCCTTGGCCGAGGCACCGGATACACTGGGCCGTGGAGGCGCACTGGCGGCCTCGAGCACAGAGCTGGCACCACCCGTTCTGGCTGGATGCCCACTTCCACCCGGCAAATGCGGGACGCTGGCACCGAGCACACCGGCCTGTGAATGCTCAGCCGAGACACAGTGCGCATCACCCCATAGCACGGGGCCTGACCAGTCACATGCTCGCCACGGTAAGCACAGGGAGTTGGCTCAGGTCTCCAACCTGACTCTGCCACACTCCCCGTGTTCCCCCCCAAAAAAATGTTTTGGGGCTGCCTCTCGGGCTTCCTTGCCAGCCGTGTTCCCTCATAACGCTGGTTCCCTTTTCCTGCTGCCTCCGCTCTCCTGGCTGCCTCCACCTGTTCCCATGGGAGGCGATCCCTTCCAGCCAGGATCTCCTCCCATGTGTAGGATCCCTTGCCATTCAGGATGTCCTCCCATGTCCAGTCCTCTCTTCCACGCTGCTTGGTCCTTTGGTGGTGGGTAGTTCTGTCACATTCGTCATAACGATGAGACCAAGGCGCAGCATGATTGGAATACATTCTTCTTTATTCAACGAAGAACACTTAAACAAACTAACAAAATAACAAAACGAACGTGAAGCTATAAACAACTAGTGCTGACATGCAACTACACATAGACAACTACCCACAAATACAGGTGGGAAAAGGCAACCTAAGTATGGTTCTCAATCAAAGACAACGATAGACAGCTGCCTCTGATTGAGAACCACACCCGGCCAAACACACAGAAATACAAATCATAGAAAAAGGAACAGAATGCCCACCCAAATCACACCCTGACCAAACCAAAATAGAGACATAAAAAGCTCTCTACGGTCAGGGCGTGACACCTACACTACTTTTGTGAACTTTGAGTGCAGCCTTCTTTTTTTCCTGTATCATGCAAACTTGAAATACAGTATATTCAAAACGTCTTTGACTTACTCTGTGGATAAACTTATTAAAGGTTGAGTAAGTAGGAATTTTTTCCACAAATGTACCCACATTTCTATTATATGTAAATAGTTTATGACTATTGAACGCCATAATGTAGTTATTTAGTTAGATACTTCTCTCTATTAGCTGAAATCATATTTTTCAAAGACATTTTAGCTGTTGGCTAGCTGTTCAGTCCGAACAGATTCACAAATCAAGGGAATTTGCCGCACTATGAAGACGTTGTCTCCCTCTGAGGCACATTTTACTAGGCAACCCCCCTGCACTTGCCTGGGCAGGCCTGAACTATACCTGGCTAAAGCATGTGTGAGAAATGTTCTAACAAACGTTTGTTCTATGAAATTAAATAAATACTGAAATCTGACTTACAAAACGTATTTCCTAGATTCATGATAGACAAAGCAAGGAAAGTGAACTTCAAAATGTGATGTAGTTTTATTGGAATTTGCAGCTGTTGGTGCAGTAAGTAATGAATGCTAGCTTCTGATATGACTGACTGCATCTTAAAATAGCATTACTTTCACCTGAATAACTGAAGGTCATTTACAATTTAAAAAAATATGCATGTTGTAATATCTACATTTTAATTTTGTATAATTTCAATGACATATAATGACAAGGTTAATTGTTGTCTTACCTGGAAATTGCCAGCATAGTCCTCTTCTTTGTCTCCTTCCCTGCCCTCCCTCAGAGCGATGAGGGTGAAACCTCTGAAGTAAGCGGGACTGGATGCATAGAGAGTCACTGGGGATCACAAACACACAGTCAGTGAAGAAAACAAACTGATGGGAAACAGATTGATAGGTTTAATAAAGGTTTGCAAACTCCTAAAGTACTAACCCTTCTGGATTCGTTCCTCATAGGAATGAGATCTTTATAGGCTATATCAATCAGAAGGGAAATTAGCTCTTCACTTGCTGAAACAACTGGCAATTGCTGTCATTACTCGTGTCATTATCATTACTGTATTGTTAAACACTAGCTTCCCTGAGATAATGTGTTTGAGTAAAACTGTGATGTGATGAGTGATTGAGCCAAAATGGGACTTTTGTTAGACTAATGAATCAAAATGTTAACTATAATGACCAATGAGTTTGCAGGTGGAGTCACCAAAAATGAAGTTAGAGCATCACAAGTTGCAAATATTTCAGCGATAAACAGACGCCTATGAAGTTACAGTATGAGGGCATTCTGGTCTGTGCCCAACTCCTCTTTCCACAAGAGAGTTTGACTTGTCATAACACAACTCTGACTTCTAGGCTTATATCACTTCCTTATAAATGACCACAGCACTGCGTCTTCACATGAGTTGAACACAAAAGAGAAATAGTGTAAAGGCAAAAAATACCCTATTGTGTGTCAGACAATGTGCGCGCAATAGGACGGAATACAGTACCTCTGTAAGTGCTCCCAGGATGATAATTTTCTGGGTCCCCCTCGACTCGGAGCCGAAACTCGTTGTAGCCTTCATTACGAGTGCCCTGAGCCCGTAATATCCGACTACAATACCCGTCTGACTTCCCAGCTCTCTCCGAGGGCTCCTCCGTGAAGGCGAATCCGGCGTTGCACAGCGCAGTGGAGATAAAACACTGTAACAGCAGAATGCACAGAAATATTCCCGCTCCTGCCATCGTGAAGCAGCAGCTATCGCTCCAGCTGATGCGGTGGTGAAATACGAGTGAGGATCAAGAGAGGAAAAAACGCTTGCTTCCCCACTCAAAACTCCAGGAATTGACGAAACTTGGCAATTGATAAGACACCCCTCACTCGGGATACGAGGTAGCTGTCACCGCTAAAGGTAAATCCATCCTGGAGAGATATAGAGTGCAGAGAAATAATAGTTTACGATGTGCACTCGCTCTCGCAGAATCGCACACTGATTTGTTGAAGAGCGTCTGATGATCAGAGGGTCTGGTGTTTGTTTAACTGAGCGCGAGAGCCTACACAGGGTCAGGGGAAATAGTGGAGCAGTGTAGCGCGTAGCGCGGCTGTCTCCAAGGCGTTGACGCAGGCTATGAGCCCAACGACCCAAGCCAACAGACTGGAAACAGACATTTCTACCAATGGCTGCAGTGATGGAGGGACGCGTTTGACACTCTAGCTGGAACCTGCCTGTGTGTTTGCTCAGCCGCGGACCCCCCCGCCCCCTTAGCCGACCGCACAGACACAGACAGATGCTCAAATAGTAATGAATAATGCATGCAAAACGGTCGCCTTTATGCCCCCCCCTTCTGCACAGTCTATTGTGTGTGTGTGTGTGTCTGTGTTTGAAAGAGAGAGACAGGGCCGATAAGCCCTTCATTTAGAGGGAATGAAGTTAAACACATATGGAATGTGGACCGAGCTTCCAGGGACTTCATTCTTAACCTTATATTGGCTTCTTTCACCAACTGTCCAGCTGTTGCCACTGACAGAGAATGGTCACTGAGAGAGAATGGTCACTGACAGAGAATGGTCACTGACAGAGAAGGAGAATGGTCACAATAATCAATAAACTATTATTTTAATCTGTCTTAAATGATGAATCAACAATGCTCACAAGTTGGGGGCAGTCCATGTTACAGTTTTTACATGAGCCTGGAATCTACAATTGAAGTCAGAAGTATACATACACTTAGGTTGAAGTCATTAAAACTCGTTTTTCAACCATTCCACAAATTTCTTGTTAACTTCTAGTTCCTCCCAATCCCGGATCCGGGAGCACCCCCCACAGTAAAAAAGCTGACTAGCATAGCCTAGCATAGCGTCACAAGTAAATACTAGCATCTAAATATCATTAAATCACAAGTCCAAGACACCAGATGAAAGATACAGATCTTGTGAATCCAGCCATCATTTCTGATTTTTAAAATGTTTTACAGGGAAGACACAATATGTAAATCTATTAGCTAACCACGATAGCAAAAGACA
>NC_036855.1:62820650-62822251 GCF_002910315.2 Salvelinus sp. IW2-2015
AACGCAATACTACGAAAATTCCGAAAATAGCAATATACTCGCATAAACTGATATAAATCGGTTTCAAATAACTTCGTTATGATGTTTCTAACACCTATATCGAATTAAATCACAGACGGATATATCTTAGGCCGATAACAAGAGCTTTTCAACATGCCATTCTGATGTCCTKTCTTGCGCCTTGGCGAGCGTCCAAAAGAACGGACATGTCACTCCATTGCCTTTTATAAACTCTGAGAAATACGTAGAGACTCCATTCCACTTCTCATTGGTTACTGACATCCAGGGGAAGGCGGGTGCAGTTCATTTCGATCCATAGGGCACACACAGAGCTTTAAACTGATCTGAGAACAGAGACTATTTTTCGGACCTTCGCATGTCCTGTCATGATTTTCGCTGTAGAAAGAGTTCTGGTTCACCCACAGACATAATTCAAACGGTTTTAGAAACTAGAGATTGTTTTCTATCCAATAGTAATAATAATATGCATATTGTACGAGCAAGAATTGAGTATGAGGCAGTTTAATTTGGAGACGATATTTTCCAAAGTGGAAACAGCACCCCCTGTATTGAGAAAAGGTTTTAACAAAGTATAGTTTCGGCAAGTCGGTTAAGGCATCTACTTTGTGCATGACACAAGTCATTTTTCCAACAATTGTTTACAGACAGATGATTTGACTTATAATGCAATTCCAGTGGGTCAGAAGTTTACATACACTAAGTTGACTGTGCCTTTAAACAGCTTGTAAAATTCCAGAAAATTATGTCTTGGCTTTAGAAACTTCTGATAGGCTAATTGACATCATTTGATTCAATTGGAGGTGTACCTGTGGATGTATTTCAACGCCTACCTTCAAACTCAGTGCCTCTTTGCTTGATATCATAGGAAAATCAAAAGAAATCAGCCAAGACCTCCAAAATGTGTAGACCTCCAAGTCTGGTTCATCCTTGGTAGCAATTTCCAAACGCCTGAAGGTACCACGTTCATCTGTACAAACAATAGTATGCAAGTATATACACCATACCACTCAGGAAGGAGACATGTTCTGTCTCCTAGAGATGAACGTACTTTGGTGCGAAAAGTACAAATCAATCCCAGAACAACAGCAAAATACCTTGTGAAAATGCTGGAGGAAACAGGTACAAAAGTATCTATATCCATAGTTAAACGAGTCCTATATCAACATAACCTGAAAGGCCGCTCAGCAAGGAAGAAGCCACTGCTCCAAACCCACCATAAAAAAGCCAGACTACGGTTTGCAACTGTATATAGGGACAAAGATCGTACTTTTTGGAGAAATGCCCTCTAGTCTGACGAAGCAAAATTAGAACTGTTTGGCCATAAAGACCATCGTTATGTTTGGAGGAAAAAGGGGGAGGCTTGCAAGCCGAAGAACACCATCCCAACCGTGAAGCACGGGGGTGGCAGCATCCTGTTGTGGGGGTTCTTTTCTGCAGGAGGGACTGGTGCACTTCACAAAATAGATGGCATCATGAGGTAGGAAAATTATGTGGATATATTGAAGCAACATCTCAAGACATCTGTCAGGAACTTAAAGCTTGGTCGCAAATGGGTCTTCCAAATGGACAATGATCCAAAG
>NC_036855.1:62823850-62826710 GCF_002910315.2 Salvelinus sp. IW2-2015
GAAGGCCAGGGATAGCTGGGCAATACACCAGCAGGTGTCATGAAAGCCTCCACTGCGGTCACAGCTCGTCCTCCTACAACTCAACCACAGAGTAGACTATATAAAACTGCAGATAAAGGCAGCGTCGYGGGGATGTGCATAGCAGTCAGGCTTTTACTGTGCTGAAAATGARKTTTMATTTTTTATCAGCATGCTTGTCTCTGCTCCTGTTCCTTCTTGTTTGGGACGGGAAGGTTTGACACTGACTGGGAAAATGCCTTCATTTATCTCAACAAGGAAARGAATAATGAGTCAGCTTATAGTTTGCACATAGGCTGTGATCATATCATMCACATTTTCCTAGACTAAAAGTGCTGTGTTCAGAGATATTTGAAGAAGGCAATTCAAAGCAATGCGTACATTTATTTATCTCACCTTTGATCCTATATGTAGCCTACAGGCAGGTCCATAATTATTGGCACCCTTGATAAAGATCATAAAGATGAGCAAAAAAGACTGTATCAAATAAATTATACAAATGCTGAGCTATATAATATGCTAAAATTGGGAAATTATATTATTTTATACTAATACAATTGCTTAGAGAAAGAGGTAAATGGGTTAAATGTATTTGCAACCCAGTTTTCAATACTATAGCACCCTCCCCTTTTGCAAGGATAATGACATTTAGTATAAAAAAATATATATATAAAAAAAAAGAGATTGGAGAACACTTTGGGAAGGATCTTCCTCCATATAGAATCTTTCCAGATCCTTGATATCCTTTGCTCTTATGGACTGCCCTCTTCAATTCAAACCACAGCTTTTCAGTGGGGTTAAAGTCCGGAGACTGCAATGGCCATTGCAAAATGTTGATTTTGTAGAAAATTGACAATTTCTTTGTGGATTTTAAAGTGTGCTTGGGGTTATTGTCTTGCTGGAAGATTCCCTTTCGGCCAAGTGTCAGCCTCCTAGCAGAGGCAACCAGGATTTTGGCTAAAATGTCCTGGTACTTGGTAAAGGTAATGCTTCCGTTGACCTTAACAAGTACCCCAGGACCAATGGAAGCAAAATAGCCCCAGAACATCAAAGATCCACCACCATATTTTACCGTAGGTATGAGGTACTGTTCTGCATATGCTTCTGTTTTTCAACGCCAAACCCACAACTGGTGTGCATGGCCAAGGAGGTCTACTTTCATGTCATCTGACCATAGCACTGGTCAGATGACATGAAAGTAGACCTCTTTGGCCACGCACATCAGCACACATCACAATCCACAAATAAATTATTAATTGACAGCAAAATCCACATTTGCAATGGTCATCTCAGTCACTGGACTTAAACCCCATTGAAAACCTATGGTTTGAAAAGATCCAAAGATCTGGAAAGATTCTGAATGGGGGAATGGTCGAAGATCCCTCCCAATGTGTTCTCCAATCTCATAAAACATTTTTGAAAAAGGCTCAGTGGCGTTATCCTCACAAGGGTAGGATGCTGGAGTACTGAAAACAGGGGTGCCAATCATTCTGACCCCTGTTTTTGTTTAATATGACTTATTAAACAAAATATATTTCTCTGAGCAGTTCTTGTAGTATAAAATAATACAATTGCATGCAATATAGCTCAGTATTTGTATAATTTATTTTATACAATCTTTTTTGCTTATCTTTGTCAAAGGTGCCAATAATTATGGACCTGACTGTAGATCTAGGTCTAACTTTTCCTGTCCAAAGCATAGAACTACAACACATACATTTTTCATATAGAAAAGACAACACACTGAACGTGTTCCTCATAGCATTTCGTAATGTGTAGGCCTACTGATGTTTGCATATGAAAGCGAACAAACACAATCACATCTATTATTTTTCAGAGAAGCACATTGACTCATTCCCCGCCAGCTCACAGCAGTGACTCAACAGACTTGCGTAATAAAATTATTTACGATCCAACGGGTTTGTGTTTGTAATTATCATGTATAGGCTTTTACACAGGGGAGTGCAACCACACATATGTTAGACTGCCCTACCCTTCCTCAGCCTCCCTCTAGTCTCTAGTTAATGGTAGCCTACAGCAAAGGCTGTGCTTATTTTTAGGAGCCAGGGGACTGTTGCAGGGGCGGTAAAAAAACGGAGGAAAATGGTTACATTTCATAATTCAGTCATAATTTGTTTTTATTTTTGCTTAAAGTCTGTTTCTTCTGTTTACTGGTAACGAATCCACTCAGTGATATGGATGGAGGCACATAATGTCTGATGGCACACAGTTTGATGGCCTTTTTCCTCTAAGAGTGAGAGGGAGGGAGATAAAGAGAAAATGGTTAGAGGGAGAGAGGGAATAAAATAGCAAGGCAATAGGGATGGAGGGCACAGAAGAAGGGAGCAAAATTGTGAAAGAGGAGTAGCATGCAGGTTCTGATTTTGAAAACTCATATCAGGGGTGGATCTCATATAGCCAGATGGAAGCTCAATCTCCTACAGTTAGATGCACCTCCATCTAGAGATGAAAGTTCACCAAGATCCCATGGGGATGAACGGGTGGGAAGTGGTCAGCTGTTAATTGGAAAGGGAAAGAGAGGGAAAGGGAAATCATTGGAAAAGGAAAGGAGAGAGGGCAGCAGGGGAAAGAAGAGAAGAGAAAAGGAGGGAGATTCGTCGATGACGTTTACTAGGTGAATGTTCGCATAATCGAATATAGACCGTCTAGAACAGTTTCTTCTTACATGTAGAATATGTTGCTCTATGAAAGCGTTTCTATCCTTAATGTAGGATATGTTGCCACTGATGAACGGTTTCTATCTTAATGTAGATAATGTTGCACTATGAAACGTTTCTATCTAAATGTAGATAATGTTGCCACTAGTGAAATGTTTCTATCT